>NW_028248153.1:0-220181 GCF_964263255.1 Lissotriton vulgaris
TACAGAGTTTCATATAGTGTGACCGAATATATGACGTAATTCCGCAAACATTTATACTGCATACCATGACTCCGCATTAAATACAATGCAAGAGTCATTAGTCCGCAGTACCATCACTCCGCAATATTATACCCCGCATATAACTTTACCAAGCATGCCTTTACAACGCAAAAGCATGTGTGGCTGAAGTTATAAACTTATTAAATTAACTTACCATATATATATATGTGTATATGTATATATATATATATATATATATATATATATATATATATATATATATATATATATATATATATATATATATATATATATATATATATATATATATATATATATATTACCTAGTTATAGTTAGGATTTTTTTCAATGTTAAATCTCAAAATTCTATTTGGAATAACTTTGGCACCGGTTGACGAATCTGCCTGAAAATTTCCTCAAAATGGCCTCGTCGAGCTCCGGTCCTTTCTGAAAGTTTGGGGGGGATTCGTCAAGCGGGGGCCGAGATAAAAGGGGGGTCCCAAAACGTGTTTTCCCCATGGTAATTTCCATAGGGTGGTCGATTTCACTTTTAGCCCAAACGGCTGAATGGATTTCCACCAAATTTGGCAAAATTGTAGGGACTGGTAGCCCGATGTGCCTTTGCTATGTCTCAAGATATGTGCTCTAGTGGATTTTGAGTAATTTAGGTTAAAAAAAAATATATATCTATAGGCGCGCTCCGGTGCGTGCACCGGGGAGCGCACCGGGCGCGACACGCGACTTGCGCGCGGAAATCTGATTGGCTCACGGGTGTCTGTAAACATTCGAAACAGTCCGGAGCGGCCGCCATCTTGTGTCTCGGTAGGATCGAGACACAAGAGGTGACATAAAAAAAGGTAGAAATGACTATAAGGGGGCAGGGTAGACCCCCTCCTGACCCCCTAGGTTTAATGTGGGGGCTAAAATAGGGTCCCGCGGGGCATTTTAAAAAAATATTTTTTTTCGATTTGCGCGGGGGGAGCGCCCGGTACGCGCACCGGGAAGCGCACCGGGGAGCGAAGCACGGGGAAAATCCAGGAACTTATTTATGAAGGCCTTGCAACAGTTTTGCGCCGCCTGTGCGTCACTTTTTGTGACGCACCAGCGGTGTAAAAAAATGCGCATCGTTGCGCTATATTTAAAAAGTGACGCATCCCGGTAGATGGGTCACTTTTTAAAACCCTGCGCCACATTATACTTGCGTCAGGTATAATGTATGCAGAGGGGGCGCTCCCCCGCAAAAAGCTTGGTAATAGAGACGCAGTGAAATCTATGAGATTTCACTGCGTCACTTTTAGGATGCTGTTGCGTCAAAATCTTGCGCCTGCCTCACAGCAGGTGTAAGACTGACGCAAGACCATTCACAAGGTGCTTTCTCCATGTGAAAGGACGCATTACTGGAGTTGCGTCACTTTTGTGACGCACTCCAGCAATGCATTACTTTTGGGTTTACAGATACGTCAGAAATACTGACGTATCTGTAACTCCTTGTGACATGATTCGTCATACATTAAATATGACACATCTTAAATGTCGTAAGGAGTGCGCACAGAAAAGTGACGCATCACACCAGCAGTGTAAAAAAATGCGCCTCGTTGCGCTATATTTAAAAAGTGACTAATCTAGGTAGATGGGTCACTTTTTAAAACCCTGCGCCACATTATACCTGCGTCAGGTATAATGTATGCAGAGGGGGCGTTCCCCCGCAAAAAGCTTCGTAATAGCGACGCAGTGAAATCTATGAGATTTCACTGCGTCACTTTTAGGATGCTGTTCCGTCAAAATCTTGCGCCTGCCTCACAGCAGGTGTAAGACTGACGCAAGATCTTTCACATGGTGCTTTCCCCATGTGAAAGAACGCATTACTGGAGTTGCGTCTCTTTTGTGACGCACTCCAGCAATGTGTCACTTTTGTGTTTACAGATACGTCAGAAATACTGACGTATCTGTAACTCCTTGCGACATGATTCGTCATATATTAAATATGACACATCTGGAATGTCATAAGGAGTGCGCACAGAAAAGTGAGGCATCGCACCAGCGGTGTAAAAAAATGTGCCTCGTTACGCTATATTTAAAAAGTTACGCATCTAGGTAGATGGGTCACTTTTTAAAACTCTGCGCCACATTATACCTGCGTCAGGTATAATGTAGTCAAGTCAAGTCAAGTCATAGAATTTATATAGCGCACTACATACCCAGAGGGTTTCAAGGCGCTTAGGAAGGGGAGGAGGATTACTTGTCAAATATCCACGTTTTAAGTTGCTTTCTGAATGCTAGGTGGTTCTGGGTAAGGCGAAGGTAAGCGGGGAGTGAGTTCCATGTTTTAGCAGCCAGGTATGAAAAGGATCTGCCTCCCATGGTGGTCTTGTTGATGCGAGGTACAGTGGCGAGGGCTTGGCTGGAAGAACGTAGTTGGCGGGAGGGGGTGTAGAAGGACAGTCGTGAGTTGAGGCATTCTGGTCCGATGTCGTAGAGTGATTTGTGTGCGTGGGTAAGCAGTCGGAAAGTGATCCTCTTATTGACGGGTAGCCAGTGGAGGTCTTTAAGGTGACCAGAGATGTGTTCGTTGCGTGGGATGTCTAATATGAGCCTGGCTGAGGCGTTTTGGATTCGTTGGAGTTTCTTCTGGAGTTTTGCGGTAGTACCTGCGTAGAGGGTGTTTCCGTAGTCCAGTCGGCTCGTGACTAGAGCGTGGGTGACTGTTTTCCTTGTTTCGGAGGGGATCCAGCGAAATGTTTTTCTGAGCATGCGAAGAATGTTGAAGCAGGAAGAGGATACGGCGCTGACTTGTCTGTTCATTGAGAGTGAGGAATCCAGGATGACGCCTAGGTTTCGTGCGTGGTCTGTCGGGATGGATGCAGAGGGGGCGTTCCCCCGCAAAAAGCTTGGTAATAGCGACGCAGTGAAATCTATGAGATTTCACTGCATCACTTTTAGGATGCTGTTGCGTCAAAATCTTGCGCCTGCCTCACAGCAGGTGTAATACTGACGCAAGTCCTTTCACATGGTGCTTTCCCCATGTGAAAGGACGCATTACTGGAGTTGCATCACTTTTGTGACGCACTCCAGCAATGCGTCACTTTTGTGTTTACAGATACGTCAGAAATACTGACGTATCTGTAACTCCTTGCGACATAATTCGTCATACATTAAATATGACACATCTGGAATGTCGTAAGGAGTGCGGACAGAAAAGTGACGCATCGCTGTTTTCACGCAGCGATGCGTCACTTTTCAGAAATGAGGCCTCCAGTTTATTCACTGTGTCACCTCTACGACCCTTTCTTGCGTCAATACGTCCCTTTTGCATACATTACACCTGACGTAGGAATAATGTGGCGCAGGGGTTTACAAAGTGACGTATTTACCTAGATACGCCACTTTGTAAATATGAATAAATAAGGTGCATTTTTTATTGGACTGATGCGTCACAAAAAGTGATGCTTTGGTGGCGTTAAAGTGACGCATGGCTTCATAAATGAGGCCTTCTGCCTTCAACTCCAGCAATGCATCTTTTCTTATCCTTCCACACCCCTGTTCCTTTTCAACATTTTCTTTAAATATCAACATTCCCCATATTCACTCTTCTTCTCCTTACTTTCTTTCCTAACACTCACCTTCTTTCAGTCCTCCTACTTCACTTCCTTTCTCCTCTCATACCTTTCTGTTCTTTCTTACTCATTCTCCTTTTCATTATCAATGCACTCTATTTCACTTACTCTTTTTTCATTTTTTTAAGAATATAGCTCTTTGATGAGAATTGGAGGTAGTTCTGAAAAGAACTTTTTGTTTTCTTCTTTTTTCTAAACAGGAACAAAAACAGGGAATGGAAACTGCTCAACAGGAGCAAAAAAAACAAAAAAAATTAGGGGTGGGAAGGGTAGCGATGGTTTTCTAATGCTCGAACCATGAGCTGTACACTTTGTTCTCCAAAGGTAAGCAGTTGATTGCAGTATCTGCATCTGAGGGCACCATGGTTAAAAGCAGGTTGAATGTTCGGAACCAGCTCTTGTGATCTCCCCCTCCCAGAAGAAGTTGCTCCTCCGGTTGATGTAGAGGCCCCATCACTGGGAACCTCTTGTGCCAGAGCCCTGACACTTTCCCGGGCAAAATTCTGGGGGTGCTTCCTCTCCACATGTCGGATCATCGTGTAGTTTCCAAATGAGTACTTTTTTAAGGGGTTACCCCGTGACAGCACTTCTTTGCAGATCCTGCACTCCACTTTTGGAGCATTCACCTTTTTTTGGTTAGGTGGGATTTTAAAAAATCTCCAAATAAAATGTTCCTTAACTTTTCGTTGAGGAGGCTCTTCATTGATGAATTCTGGTTCTTCATCACTGCTGAATTGTCTGGCAGCCATGGTAAAACCAAGAAATATCCAGGAGCAAAAAGGCAGGTCTTGCAGTCACAAAAGTGAAAGAAGAAGTGAAGGAAATGGGTGGGGATTTCATTCTTTGTAAAAAAAAACTGTTAGCAACCAATGAAAAGTGTTATTTTAAGGTCACATGACTTGACGCGCTGACGCTGCGCGCACCGGAGCGCTTCCGGGTGCGCACACGCGGCGCGAACGTAGGCGCTTCCGGGGCGCATACGCGGCGCGAACGTAGGTGCTTCTGGGGCGCATACGTGGCGCGAACGTAGACGCTTCCGGGGCGCATACGCAGCGCGAACGTAGGCACTTCCGGGGGCGTACACGCGGCGTGAACGTAGGCGCTTCCGAGGGCGCTTACATTGCGCGCCGAAGTGACGTCATCATACTTTTACGGAAATGCATAATCATTTTCCTTATAAAAAAAAACTGCTTTTATTTGTATGGTACGAAATGTTTTGCATTATTATTAACTTTTCATTCATATTTTTTTCACGAACGAAAATAGCGCTCTGGGTGCGCTTTCCGGAGAGCTTACCGGTGAGCTTACTGGAAAGCTTACCGGAGAGCTTACCGGAGCGCGCACCCAGAGCGCCCCAGGAAAAAATGATATAAAAAAAACCTCAAAAATTAATACTTACACAAAACAGCAAATTGTAAAAAAAACATAGGTTAGAAACTCGATATAGAAAGGAATTAGCATTTAAAAAACTTATGAAATTCACTGAAAAAACCATAGGTTTCACACCAGTTATAGTTAGGAATTAGCATTTAAAAAACCTATTAAATTCACTGAAAAACCATAGGTTTCACACCAGTTATAGTTAGCTGGCAATTTTATTGACATAAAACCATTGAAATTCCCACGTTATAGTTAGTTGGACTCACTATAACTTGCGCGCCTGCAATGCACTGCTGATGACGTCACATATTACATCACTCATGACATGGTCAGTGACATCACTCATGACATCACTGATGACACCATCCTTGTGACAGAGTGAGAGACCTCCTTTCAGTGTAATGTAAGCCTTGAAACACATATTCAAGAATAGTATTTAACATTTTCAAAAAAGTGGAGATACCCATACCAGTTACAACAAACAATTCAGTAATTTCACCATCTATATACACATCCACTCATTCACAAACAGTTCTATATAGTCACTCATACATATACTCACTCATTATATGTAGTGATACACCTATACATCCTGTTACACACCGACAGTCATCCAAAAGTTACTCACACACATATTCACACATGCAAAAAAACTAATGAACATTCATTTATTTGCATATACAGCTATACACACACTACTACTTTACTTCTAAGAATACTTACACATACTTACTCTCTTAAACAATCACTTATATAAACACATACTAATTTAAACAGGAACTCTTATAATCTCTCACTCTCACATATACTCATTTTTATAAATCAATACTCACATATACTAGATTAAAACATATGTCGTTACCGAAAAAGACAATAGTGAGACAGTCGTTTACTCACTAACATACACATATACACACTCATACATCCATACAGTCCTGTACATATGCTGTCTTCAAAACACATACAAACAGTGAGTCAGTCACCAACCCATACAGCCACTTATACACAAAGTGAAACACTGATACATACATTTCAATATATAAAAGTTACTTGCTAATATATGTATTCACTAAGATACACTTAATAAGGCAGTTAACCAATCAATTCTTTTAAAAACAAACATCCATTTACACACTTATTTAACCATTTATTCTTCCATCGTACTTTACAAATACATATAAAAAAAATTTATTTTTCAGAAAGACACACATTCACTGGATGGTGTCATCAGTGATGTCATGAGTGATGTCACTGACCATGTCATGAGTGATGTGATATGTGACGTCATCAGCAGTGCATTGCAGGCGCGCAAGTTATAGTGAGTCCAACTAACTATAACGTGGGAATTTCAATGGTTTTATGTCAATAAAATTTCCAGCTAACTATAACTGGTGTGAAACCTATGGATTTTTCAGTGAATTTAATAGGTTTTTTAAATGCTAATTCCTAACTATAACTGGTGTGAAACCTATGGTTTTTTTGTGAATATATATATATATATTCACTGAAAAAGCCATAGGTTTCACACCAGTTATAGTTAGCTGGAAATTTTACTGACATAAAACCATTGAAATTCCAACGTTATAGTTAATTGGACTCACTATAACAAGCGCGCCTGCAATGCACTGCTGATGACGTCACATATTACATCACTCATGACATCGTCAGTGACATCACTCATGACATCACTGATGACACCAGCCAGTGAATGTGTGTCTTTCTGAAAAATTAATATGTTTTATATATGTATTTGTAAAGGTTGATGGAAGAATAAATGGTTAAATAAGTGTGTAAATGGATGTTTTAAAAAAAAATATTGGTTAACTGCCTTAATAAGTGTATTTTATTGAATACATATCTTAGTGAGTAATTTTTAAATATTGAAATATTTGTATCAGTGTTTCAGTTTGTGTATAAGTAGCTGCATGGGTTGGTGACTGACTCACTGTTTGTATGTGTTTTGAAAACAGTATATGTACAGGACTGTATGGGTGGATGAATGTGTATATGTGTGTGTTAGTGAGTGAATGACTGTCTCACTATTGTCTTTATTAGTAACGACATATATTTTAATCTAGTGTATGTGAGTTTTGATGTATATAAGTGAGTATATGTGAGAGTAAGAGATTGTAAGAGTTCCTGTTTAAATAAGTATGTGTTTCTATAAGTGATTGTTTAAGAGAGTAAATATGTGTAAGTTTCCTTAGAAGTTAGGAGTGTGTATAGTTGTATATGCAAATAAATGGATGTTCAATAGTTTATTTGCATGTGTGAGTATGTGTGTGAGTAACTTTTTGTTGACTGTCTGTGTATATCAGGATGTATAGATGTATCACTACATATGATGAGTGAGTATATGTATGAGTGACTATATATAACTGTTTGTGAATGAGTGGATGTGTATATAGATGGTGGAATTACTGAATTAGTTGTTGTAACTGGTATGGGTATCTCCATTTTTTTGAAAATGTTAGTTTCTATTTTTGAATATGTGTTTAAAGGGTTACATTACACTAAAAGGAGATCTGTCACAAGGATGGTGTCATAAGTGATGTCATGAGTGATGTCACTGACGATGTCATGAGTGATGTAATATGTGACGTCATCAGCAGTGCATTGCAGGCGCGCTTGTTATAGTGAGTCCAACTAACTATAACGTTGGAATTTCAATGGTTTTATGTCAGTAAAATTTCCAGCTAACTATAACTGGTGTGAAACCTATGGTTTTTTCAGTGAATTTAATAGGTTTTTTAAACGCTAATTCCTAACTATAACTGGTGTGAAACCTATGTTTTTTTTAGTGAATTTCATAGGTTTTTTAAATTATAATTCCTAACTATATATAGGGCCTCAAAACCTATGAAATGTAATATTTTTTATAATGAATCCTATATTGTATATTTATATAATACAATTTTTTTTTTTTTTTGCCCTGGAGCGCTCCCGGTGCGCGCCCCGGTGAGCGCACCGGAAAGCGCAGTTTTCCGGCGCGCACCAGTGAGTGTCCCGTTAGCGCTATTGCCCCGAACAAAAACATCATTGTGACCTATCGCGTAGCCGCGTCCGCATGATACGCATGGCGTAAGCGCACCCGGAAGCACTCGAGCGAATAAGATCGCGTAACATAAGCATCCGACGCGCTTACGCGACGCGCCCCGGGGAGCGCCCCCGGGCGCGCCCGGGGGCCCGTAGCGTAAGCGCGTCGGGTCATGTGACCTGAAAATAACACTTTTAATTGGTGCAGAACAGTTTTGGTTTCCAAATGATGAAAGCCCGGGTCATGTGACCTGAAAATAACACTTTTCATTGGTTCAGGACAGTTTTTTTTTCCAAATGATGAAAGCCCCCACCTTTTTTCCTTATTCTGACTTTGTCCTTTGACTGAGGAAGTCCTATTTGGAGATCTGTGACTAATATGTTGTACTTTAAATTGGCTACAGTAGCAGCAGCAGCTGGAGCATCTGCACCACCACCACCAAGGGGACCACCACAACACCACAGTGGTGGAGATGAAGAAGAGGAGGAGGAGGAGGAGGAGGGGAGTAGGACATTCCTACCAGAAGACAATACCCCATATAGGCCAAAGCAGCACATTGTATCGGAGTTTTTTTCCATCCCAGAGGGCAAGAAGAAAGTGAATGCGCCAAAAGTGACTTGCCAAATCTGTGGCATTGAACTTTCAAGGGGGAACTGTAATAAAAAATACTCATTTGGCAATAACACCATGATTCGGCACATGCAGCGCAAGCATCCCAACAACTATGCTGCGGCAGAGGTGAGAGAACTGGCCAGAAACCCTCCCCAATCTTCACCCAGCACCTCCAAACGAAAGCAACCCACTCCATCGGGACCAGAGACAAGGGAGATGGTCCCAAACATACAACCACAGTTTGGGGAATACAAGATCTCTTGTATATTTTGTGGTAAGACCATCACCTATGGTGAGCAAAGCATAAAGCTCATCAACCATGCTGGTGACAACCACAATTGCCCCAAAAAGAATATTTTTGTCCTGATTTTTTTTTTGCTCCAGTTGAGCCGTTTACAATTCCCTGTTTTTTGTTTCTCCCCATAAAAATAACAAAAAAAATATAAAATAGTTCATAAAAGCCAAAAAAAAGTACAAAATGTTAAAAAAAACATTAAAAAAATATAAAACAACAAAAAGAAGAAAAAAAAACAGTTCTTTTTAGAACTACCTCCAATTTATAAAAAAAGGCTACATTTTTTAAAAACTCTGTCATTCTTTTTTTCCCCATGGTACGCTCCCCAGTCCACTCCCCGGTGCACGTACCGGGCGCTCCCCCCGCGCAAATCGAATAAAATAATATTTTTTTTGTCCCGCGGGGCCCTTTTATAGCGCCCACATCAAACCTAGGGAGTCAGGGGGTGTCTACTGTGCCCCTTATGGTCATTTCCCCCTTTGTTTTTGCCACCTCTTGTGTCTCGATCGTACCGAGACACAAGATGGCGGCCGCTCCGAACTGTTTGGAATGTTGAAAGACACCCGAGAGCCAATCAGCTTTCCACGCGCGAACTCGCGTAGCGCGCTGGTTAGCGCCCCGGTGCGCGTACCGGGGTGCGCTTATAGATATATATATTTTTTCGAACCTAAATTACTCAAAATCCACTGGAGCACATATCTTGAGACATAGCAAAGGCACATCGGGCTACCAGTCCCTACAATTTCGCCAAGTTTCGTGGAAATCCATTCAGCCGTTCGGGCTAAAAGTGAGGTCGACCGCCCTATGGAAATTAACATGGGGAAAACACGTTTTGGGACCCCCCTTTTTTCTCGCCCCCCGCTTGACAAATCCCCCCCAAACTTTCAGGGAAGGACCGGAGCGCCGCGAGGCAAATTTGAGGAAATTTTCAGGCATATTCCTCAACCAGCGCCAAAGTTATTCACAATAGAGTGTTGCGATTTCCCTATTGAAAATAATCCTAACTATAGAGACCGCCAGTAGGTAATATATATATATATATATATATAAGACTTCAATATCCTGTTCTACGGAAACATCATGCATTTATGCTGCTATATTTATTACTTCTATGTAATTTATTGCATTTTCTTTGCCACCGACTTTCTCTGTTTTTACAAGGAATTTTTCCTATTACAGAACATACCTAAAGTCATGCACTGATCATTTGAAGATTGCAATGGTAGTATTTCATCTCTGTCTTCGGTCAGGTGACCGCTGTAACCTTTTGCACTGAGGGGCGGGAGTTATTTCACTAGCATTTATAAAAGAAAAAAATCCTGTAACAACTTTACATGTGACCAAGGGCCCACGGGCCCGAAACGTGTTGTGCTGTTGTTGCCTCACCTGCACATTAAAACTTAACCTGATGTCAGATCCTGTGGTCCGTCTCTCTCTTTGTGCTTCGCCGATCCAGGGTGATTGGAAGTAGCGTGTGTGGAGACACTCGGTGCATATATATATATATATATATATATATATATATATATATATTTCATTCACTCTGTCCGACGCTCCTGTATCTCAGTCACTCTGTTTAGACCTTCAAGACGAACAAGTCAAACCCAGTTCTGGTGCATAATCAGTGTGTTATTCCTTTGAACAGAATAACACCCAGCAAGCCCGCGTGACGCGTTTCGCCTCTAGCCAGAGGCTTGATCACATGATACATTGCTGCAAGTGATGAGGGTACTTATTGAGCCCAAAAAGGGGGTGGCACCAGATGGTCATAACCTACCCCTGTTAAACCTTAGTTGTTATACCATTGTTTGTGTTTTAACCGGTTCATTTTATGTTGAATTAATGGCGCAGTGCCATGATTCCAATACATTGAAAATTGGAATGTGCAACATATAAACTGTGCAAAATACGCAATACAATAATTTTATATATTACATAAATTGTTACACTGTTTGATAATCAAGGAAAAATAAAAATTTATATAAAATGTATAAACTTATATATTCTTATTTACAATAAAAGACAAAGTGTCTGAATTCATAAAAAAACCTTTGATTAAGAAATGCAACTAAGCAACAGTTATTATGTGCAAATTTCAACAATATAAATATAGTTCTGTAAAAACTCAATAAATATTGTATTAAAAAATTGATTCATCTAAATACCCAGTTAAAACACGAGTTTCATAATGGGGTGTGCAAAAGTTATTCTCCAAACTAATTCATATAGGCTCTAATTTTGTTTAAAAGTACTCATCGTGAACCCCAACCAGTGCTAAACAGTTCAAATATGTGTTTGTTAAATCATAAAATAAATTTTTAAATCATGGAAGGATGTGGAAGTATATTGTTGTTCATTTCAGTTGGTCCTCACACCACAATAGATGTAAACTGCTAAAACCATCCTATCCGATAATGTTCAGTAAACTGTTATGCGTTTTTTATATATATTCTTTTTCCTGGAGATGCTAGTTAGAGTGCAAAAAATTAATTAAAATCAGGTATACTTCATATACAGAACTAGAGGCACATGTGTAAATCTTCACTTGCATTAAGACCCCGGTTTTACTGTCCAGTTCTATTATATACTGAGTTTCCAAAAAACGGAGTTTAGCATCTCTATCACCCCCTCTCTTAAGTGGCATAACACAGTCAATGGCATAATATTGTAAAACTGATGGATCACTGTTATGTAGGCTTTCAAAGTGGCGGGCCACCGGGTATGATTGGTCTTTTCCCACGATGGCCCGGATATGCTGCAATATCCTCTTGTGTACCGGCAGGCGGGTACTACCCACATACCGGAGTTCACAGGGGCATTGCAGCACATAGACTGCGAATTCAGTCTTATATGTCATGCGCTTTTTGATCTGTACAGGCTTATCTTTGAATGGCACTGATTAGTGCATTCTATTGCACCCCTGTCTACATGCCTTGCAGACTGTGCATTTCATAAATCCTCCACCAAGGGCCCACCATGTAATTGATACCAGCTTCTCAAGTAAATTACTTTCTAACTTGCCCGCCATGGACACCGATTTTTTTAATGTTATATTTGGCTTACTTTTGATGTATTTATTCAATTTCTACTTTCGTACAAAGCGGTATGAGTCCATTCTTGCATCTGCATAGTTGAAATCCGATGGCGGTCAATATGATAATCCTAGGCCTAGGATGATTTCACTGACAGTGTGATGTTGGTGAGGTTAATAATAGACTTTTCTTTTAGCTTGCAGTCGCCATGCGGTTCGTTTTCTTCCAACGTCCCTTTGCTGTTTGTTTTACGTTGGTTTGTGTTGTACCTGCGGCACTTCCTCCTTGCAAGCCGCTTTTGGTTAGCCCGGTGCTGTTTGCTTGTGCTACCCCTTGGACTCGTGGTCTTAAAGTGTCGCGCCGGTCTTGACACAGCTAGCTCACCTCCTGCGCCAGCGAGAGCTTCACAGACCCCACCGTGGAGGGTCCTGCAATCTCGTTTTCCGCTTCACTCCCTGCTGTTGAGCTTGCGTCTGTGGAGGAAATGGAATATATATATATATATATATATATATATATGCATATATATATATATTCACTGAAAAAACCATTGGTTATAGACCATATATAGTTAGGAATTAGCATTTTCAAAACCTTAATTCACTCGCACAAAACCATAGAAATTCGAATATATAGTTAGTTGCAATAACTATATATCGCGCACCCGCAATCCACTGCTGATGATGTCACATATTACATCATTCATGACATGGTCAGTGACATCACTGATTACATCATCCAGTGACTGTGTGTTTAAATATGTTTTACATATTGAAGAATGAGTGGATGTATAAGTGTCTGGATGAAGAATTTAGTAGGTGCATGACTGACTGTATGGGAGAGTGATTAAATGTGTCTCACTGAGTGCATGGGTTAGTGACTAAACTGTCTTAATTTGTGCATCATTATGTCTGTTGTTCTGTAAACTGCTGAATGTGTTAATCAGTAGCTATATGAGTAACTATATGGGATATTCATTGGTTGCCCAAGTATTTGTATGGGAGACTGAGTATGTGTATGAGTGGCTGGGAGGTGTATGACTCTGTGCAAAGATGTGTGAGCAGTTGATTCACTAGATGTATGGGTTCAAAATTGCATGTGGAAACAGCTGCATGGGCGGTTGACTGTGTGCATGAGTGTATTGGTGAGTGAATGGATATCTCAGTGCTACATGTCAAAGTAAGTACATATGTAAAACACAGTCCATGTGAGAGTTGACATATATAAATAACTGAGCATAAGAGCCAGTAAATGTGAGAGTGGCTTTATGAATCATTGTGAACTTGTATGAGAGATTGTATAAGAGAGTAAATATGTGTTAGAATATGTTTGAATTAGTAAGGTGTGTATAACTGTATAGTTGAGGAAATGGAGGTGTGATTGATACTTTTCATGACTGACTAGGTGTGTGAGTAACTCAATGGATGAGTGACAGTCTGTGAGTGTCTGTTTACACTGAGTGGATCTAAGGTTATATTAGAGTCTGAAGAGCTTCATCGTATTATCACATGAATGATGTCATCAGTGATGTCATCAGTGATGTCATTTAAGATGTCATCAGAGATGTCATCAGTGATGTCATTTGAGATGTCATCAGTGATGTCATCAGTGATGTCATGTGAGATGCCATCAGTGATGTCATCAGTGATGTCACTGACCATGTCATGAATGATGTAATATGTGACATCATCAGCAGTGGATTGCGGGTGCGCGATATATAGTTATTGCAACTAACTATATATTCGAATTTCTATGGTTTTGTGCGAGTAAATTAAGGTTTTGAAAATGCTAATTCCTAACTATATATGGTCTATAGCCAATGGTTTTTTCAGTGAATTTCATTGGTTTTTTAAAAGCTAATATCTATAGCTGTAACATATATTTTTATTCTAATTCACAAATATATTTTATATATATTTGTATTATATTTTTTTAATTCAATTTATATTATAGTTTAAATTATTTTTTCTTGTTTCGCTGCCGATCCGCGTACCGGTAAACGTTCCGTTAGTGCAAATACCGCGTTAGAAAGGCACATCGTGATGCGTCCCGTAAACGCAACATATCGCGTTACTACGTAATGCCCCTTATGACGTGCTGCGTTAGCGCACCCGGAAGCGTTCTGGAACGCGAACCAAGGCGCGAAACGTAAATCCCCGGAATCGATCCGAGGCGCGGCGCGGAACGCGGAACGTAAGCATAACAGGTCATGTGACTAGTTAATAAAACTTTTCATTGGTTGATTTTACTTTTAGTTTCCTAATGATGGAACGCTTGATCATATGACGTCAAACAAACACTTTTCATTGGTTTAGAACATTTTCTTTTCTCAAATGATGAAAGTCCCACCTTTTTTCTTCACTCCGACTTTCATTTTTATGAGAGAAAGACCTGTTTTTGTTTGCTAAGACATGGCATTTGTATTAGCTGCAGCTGGTGGATCTCCACCACCTCCACCACCACCAAATAAGAGAGGACCGACTAGCCAGGTCATCTTCGACCAGGAAGAAGAAGAAGAGGAAGACGAGGATTAGGAGCAAGAGACAAGTGGCTTTCTGAAAGAAATGCCAAGAACGTCCCATGTGAAAGTGAATTTTATCTGGCAATTTTTTTCTTTTCCTTCTCATGAAAAGAAAGTTAATGCCAGGTTCGTTACCTGCCTCATCTGCAAAAAAAAACCTCTTGAGAGGGACCGAAAAAAAATATAGCTATGGTAATCATACCATGCATCGGCACATGGAGAGGTGGCACCCTCTTAATTATTCTAAAGCGCAACTTCGAGATATGGTGAATAACCCCCGACCGGCAAAAACATCCACCAATGACTTAGCAATAAGTGAGTCAGAGGCAAAGGAAACGGTCCCAAATCTGCAAAAGAACTTTGGGCAGATGAGATTCACTTGTGTAGCATGTGGAAAATTAATTTCATGCGGAGAGATGAGTATTACTTTAATAAATAGATCATATGAAAATCATCAATGTCCAAAACGTCCTAGAAAGTAATTTTTTTTGTTGTTGCTCCTGTTGAGCCCTTTGAAGCAAATCAATTTTTGTTTCCCCTTCCTCAAAAAAAACACAAAAAAATATAAAACATCAAAAATTATAAAAAAAAGTTCTTTTCAGAACTACCTTCCCCTTTTTAAAAAATTGCTAGAATGTTTAGCACTCTAGCATCCTCTATTTCTTTTGGTACGCTTCCCGGTTTGCGTTCCGGTACGCATCCCGGGAGCGAACTAAAAAAAAATATTTAAAAAAAAAAGACGAGTTAATAAACAGAGAGTAATGTGAAAAAAAAGACAAATAGAAGGAGTAACACACAGTTACTGTTGAAAGAGGGACTGATAAAAGAAGTGAAAAGAGTAGTATAAGTAAGTAAAAGAAAAAGAAATGAAGGAAGTAGCAAAGACAGGAAACTAAGGGTTATAAAAAAGAAGCAGAGAAACTAATAAAAGTTAAATCTGATAGACATGTAACGTAAAGAGTAGTAAACGCTTACCTTATAATTGTCATTACCGTACTGTATTATCATTTTTATACTTTTAATCTGTGTAAGAAAGAACAAAAAAATTTAAATTAATACAGCCAACTAGCCAAATCGGCCCAAGAGAACTCAAAAACGCCCTTAAGCTGCGAGGAATTATCATCATTTTTCACGGAAAAGACCAAATCGCTAGAGGCGGAGCTCTCAAACGCTGTGGCTATCCTCCCAACCCAACCGTTGCCGACCAGCGAGGCTTCCATGACAGCAGAGAATACTAAGACAAAAAATAAAGCAAATTGGGACACATTTGAATTATACGACCAGGACAAGATCGCCAAAACGCTGTCTGAAATCAGACCGAACAACCACTATCGGGACCCTCTACCTGCAAAATGTGTTAAAGAAATCAGCCATATCGTGGTCCCGATCTGGACCAAGATAATAAACGCATCTCTTGCACAAGGGATCCTCCCTGACTGTCTAAAAACAGGACAAGTTGTGCCAATAATCAAAAAACCAACAGCGGAAACAACAGATCCGAATAACTACCGACCAGTAACCAACATCCCCCTACTGGCCAAAGTAATTGAGAAATGCGTGCAGAGCCAACTGAAACAACACATCACCAAGTTCTCCTTACTAGACGAATGCCAATCAGGATTCAGAGCAGGACATAGCACGGAAACAGCGATCCTGCATATTGTAGATGACGCGCTACAAGCCCTAGACCAAAATCAAGCATGTCTATTGATTCTACTCGACCTATCATCCGCATTTGACACGGTAAATCATGAAGCATTATTGTCCAGGCTGCAGGACAGGATGGGACTATCCGGAAATGTGCTGAAATGGTTCAATTCTTTTCTACGGAACAGAACACAACGATTTCTGGTTAACCAAGCAATCTCACCCCCTTGTCCTAATACAATTGGGGTCCCGCAAGGTTCTACGCTATCACCGGATCTATTCAACCTGTATGTCGAACCTCTTACAGACATTCTTCGGAACTCTAAGATATCCTACCACATGTACGCAGATGACACGCAAATATACTTGAAGATCACCTCCCTTGATGACATCGATCTAATGAATGAGACATTAAATATGGCGTTACAATGGTTAACTACTAATCATCTGAAACTAAATGCCCATAAAACAGAATTCTTGCTAATTTCACCTCCAAGGAGCCACTCTGAAATAAAGGAATGGACCAAATTGGTGACTGCGCTTAACTGCACCCCAACCCTAGTCAACTCTGCTAAATCACTAGGAATCACATTGGATGAGAACCTGGACATGAAAGCCCACATTAATTCAATGGCGAAAAGCGCCCGCTACCATTTGAGCTACCTAAGAAAATTAAAACCATTCATTTCAGAGGCAGATCTAAAACTGGCTATACAATCTCTAGTTATATCAAGGATTGAATATGGTTGCTCCACATTTGCTGGCCTACCTAAAACATCCACAGCACCACTAAAAGCCTGTCTCAACGCAGCGGCAAGACTCATCACAGGATCTAGGAAATTTGATCATATATCTCCTCACTTGAAAGCACTAAACTGGCTTCCTTATGAGGCCAGAATTCAAATGAAGTTAGCATGTATTACCCACAAAGCGGTGCACTATAACACGCCAAGATACCTAGCCAAGAAAATCAAGCTATCGGGAGGAAACAGACCAACTAGAAGCGCCAAGGAGCTGCTGTTGCGGCCAGCCATCTTCCGAAAGAAAAAGTCTTATGACCGAACTTTCTCTGGAGCTGCCCCCAGAGTCTGGAATTCACTCCCTCCAAGTCTGAGGAAGATTCAAAATATTGTAACATTCAAACGGGAACTGAAGAGTCTTATGTTGAGTAAATACCTTGCATAGGGAAGCAGGCGGATCTGGGGCTCGAATACTTATGTCAGCGGAGGAGGGCCCTCTCAAGAATATTATTCAAGAATGTTATCATTGATAAGGAACTAACTCCTCACACAAGCCCTGACTGTGTCCTGAACGTTACCACAGTTCTAGGCGAACTTATAATTGTTTTCTAAAGCCAAAACTATATAACCTCTACCTCACCTTAGTTGTCGATATAGACATGGATATAAGCTAAGCCTCACCTACCTCTATTGCTAATTGCACATGCGTTTGGAATAGTTAGATTTAGGCACCCTCTCATAGCCACAGTTTCCTCTACCTCATATCTGTTTGTTTGTATAAATGATTCTGTATTGCCAATATGTAACCTACCTCGATGTTAAGCGCTCTGATACCCACGGGTCTTGTTCGCGCTATACAAAACACTATAATAAATAAATAAATAAATAAATAAGGTGGTAAAAAAAGAGTGAGCATGAGACAAAATGAATGTTAAATGTGGTATACTAGTAATGCGTACAGCTGCCCCAGCAAAGAAGCGTCCCGGCGCTGTATACCGCTGGGGAACCCATCCTGGCTTTCCCTGTGAAATGGTCCCTCCTGGGCATCCCCAAGGTGATGCCAGGCATCCCCGGCGCTGATGGGACTGTTAGTTGAGATTAAGCAAGCCATTGCCCAGAGTTACTGAGTGGGACCCATGGTTGCAGTAGGCACCGAAGCGAGAATTATCGAGTCCGCTCACCATGGCCCAAGATCCTGCCACGTCAGGAATCGAACCCTAGTTCCGGCCCGACTTCTGCTTCTGGGTCTGCCGCCTCTAACCAGTGAGCCACACCAATCCATATACATATTAGAAATCACAATTCAAAGTAGAAAATTAATTAAACATATTTAATGGTTTATTTTTGCTGTTATCAGAAATTTCAAATTTCACTGAAAACAGTGAGTTGAAGGTATTCATCATATAACAGCGGGGAAAAAAAAACACAATCAAAATGATTGTGTTTAAAAAACCCAAATAATATAAATAAGCAGAAATAGGAACTTCTCCAAAGTAACTTACTTTCTATGACGTCAAAGGATATCCTATGAACAGCTTATACTCTGTTGTGCTGTTACTATTTTCTGCCCGCCACTTTCTGAAAGATAAACTCAATTGTTTTAAGAAAACTGAGACATACAAAGCAATATGAAACAGCACACTAAGTTACAGCAACACCTAGAATCATTATAGTCCAATTACCTACCCTAAATTCTGACTTCAAAAAACAAGTCAAAAGGCAACATTGCTTCATACTCAATTAGTAATGTTTGCTAAAAGACTAGCCATTTCATGAATTTTAAATAAGCTGTGTAATATCCAGATGTTGTCAAAGGACCAGTATATTATATAATACCTGCAGTTGCAAATGTTCTTCCTGAAATCGATGACTATGGAGCCAAAACATTTTTAATTAGACTGGACAACTTATTTTCTTCCAGTTTATATAGTTGAAATTGTAAAATGACATTTCATCCATAAGTTTCCATAAATAATGTGGACAGCATTGCAGACTTACATTTCCTCTACTCCTTATTTTGATCTGCTGCTTGACTTTGCTTATAAAAACAAACAGTTTTCGCTCTGTACTACAATTATCCACAAGGCCATATAGAGTAGGAGCCATTAGAACATCTTGAAATTCCTCTGAACAAATCCCAAGCTTTTTTTCCTAAAATTTTGGTTGTAAGAACACCAGGTAAGAATTTTGAAGGTGGAAAGGCAATCTTTTTTGGAAAGTTAAAACAGAATCATTGCAGAATGACCAACCGTTTCCAGATTTCAAATAAGCTGTATAATGTCCTGAATTAGTTGAAGGACCATTATGATATATAATTGCAGTAGTTTTAAAAGTCCTTCCTGATATTGACAACTGCGAAGCCACAAAATTATTAACTAAAGTTGTCAATTTAGTTCCATCAGGCCTACATCGTTGGAACATTAAAATGACATACTGGCCATAACTTCTTAAAATTAACGTGGACTGCATTCCAGACTTACATTGGCTGCACTCCATATTTTGATCGGCTGCCTTTACTAGCTTATTGAAGGATACTGATTTACTGTCAGGCAAAGTTAAATATATAAATCTTTCTGAGTCTACACTATTAGTACTTGATAGCCTACAGTTCTCGCAGTCATGCTGCCATTGATAAGAAAGGCCAAATAGATAATCTACATCTACACCCTCATCTTGCAATACATCAAGCATATACATTAAAAACTCCTGACAATCCTGCTGAATATTTTCAGAGAATTCTGTTTGACCTGAACATTCGTCTAACAGAAAACGAATTTCAGACACACTTTCTACTCTCGTTTTATCAGCACTACATTTCTCTAACACAGAATTCAACAAACAGCATAAACTTTGTTCCGAATTGATCACAATCTGTTCTTTGAAAGTCTCTAGTGAAAAGAGAACATTAACAACTACATTAGCATAGCAGTTGACACCAGAACTATTTTCAAATTTAAAACCAACAACATTTTCAACAGAATTGATTTTATTCCTGCTTCCACTTTTGGGTTCATCGACTTTTGGTCTTTTTGCTACAACCTCCCTACTATTACTGATATTTCTTCGTTTCCGGCCTACCACACGTTTCTCAATCAAAGGATATTGAGGCAAATGTGGCGCATACTCTCTTCTTAACCTATTGTATTCCTTAACACAATCTAGATCTGCACAAATATTTGTGACATCACAGTCAATCAAGTACAAACCCGATAAAGTTTTGACTCGTGACAATGCTACATAAGCCATACCCTCTTTGAATACAGAACTGCCAATATTCACTAAAGCAGTGTCTACACTTAAACCTTGCGATTTATGAATTGTCACCGCATATGCCAAGCAAACAGGAAACTGCTTACGGCGAACATATAAGTCTTTAACAAGCAAAAACCTAGCAGAGCAACGACCAATTAGCTGTACTTCCTCAATGCCATCAAATTTAATTTTTAAAAATTCAACTCCATCTCTATTTCTGTATTTCTCAAAATCAACAACATTACCCATTGATCCATTTACCAGACCTCTTTCAACATGTAAATTCCTTCTCAAAATGATTCGGCAATTTAAGCACACATTTAAAGTCTTTTCAAAACCCGCAGTTTTAGATATAGTCTTCTCTAATGAATCCAATTTAGATTTCAAATTCTGACAAAATAATTGTTGCTCCCATATGCTCTATTTTGTCAATAGCTTCAAGTTTCACAATCTCTTGTTTTTCTAAATTCAACATTTTGTTGTTGAAGATGGAACATTCTGCAAGAGTTGGCATCAAACATATTCCAGATTTCTTCACAGTAATTTTCTGAAAAATATCCTCTGGCAAAACGTCTTCTTCTGGATATAATTTTGACAGTAAGCGTGCATGTAAAGCTTCTTTACCACGCTCAGTCACTCTCCCGATTCTAATATCTTGTAGAATATTCTTGTAATCTTCGTCCTTCGCCTGACGCATATTTTCACGCAGCTCAGCATAACTGAAGTTTAACCATATGTTAACGTTGCCAATGCTCCCTAGGCACTTCTTGGTATCTTCATGTGTAAGCAGTTTAAACACTGGTTGTCCTTTCACTGGTGTCAGCTGCAGAAGATCACCAAAAACAATGATGTGTTTGCCACCGAATAACACATCATACTCTGTTTTAAGAACTTCCTGCATTCTTAAATGCACAAAAGCAAGCATGAGATTGGAAACCATGCTTACTTCGTCAATGATAAGAAGTTTCATCTTCTTCAAAACTCGAGATACTTCACAACAAGCATCTCCAGATAACTTGTGGTATTGTAATTTGTTATCATGCTCCACTGGCAGCATCAGTAACCGATGCAAAGTAATCCCTTTAATGTTATGAGCTGCCAGTCCAGTTGGAGCGATCACAACACAAGACAGCGATGAATCAGTCCTTTTCTGCTTATAACATGAAATTGCTTTAATAAGGAAACTTTTTCCAGTTCCTGCTTCTCCACTCACGTACAGTCGGACAGGCTTCAAC
Source organism: Lissotriton vulgaris (assembly GCF_964263255.1). NCBI lineage: Eukaryota > Metazoa > Chordata > Amphibia > Caudata > Salamandridae > Lissotriton > Lissotriton vulgaris. The sequence goes on from NW_028248153.1 coordinate 21,387, forward strand.
GACGTACATGAGCACTCTTCCTTCTCATGACTTAATCCATGCTCAATTGGGTTGGTAACTTCGACATATATTTTCCTCTGCTCAACGTTAAGTTGTCTTTCCAATTCTTCTAAGTTAACCGCATCCTTCTGAGCATGTGCCATGGCTCTTTCCACTTCAATCATGGCAGTGGCAGCTTCATTTTCAATAACTGGTTCTCCTAGTGGATCCTGACTCAATGAAACAGAACTCTGACTGTCCTGAGAACTGTCTCTAGCAATCTCGGCTGCAATTGTTGCTTCCGACTCAATTTCTGCATTCAACATTTGTAGATATTTTGGAAAAACAGGACATTCTATGGACTCCTTGGCTGCATTGAAAGAGTCTTCGTAACAGAGGAAATCCCCAAGCAGTTCCTCTTCTGCACGCCAAGGCTTGAAAAGTTGCAAAAGAGCTAAATAGAAAAACTCTTTTCTTTCGGGAGATTCGCAATCCAATTTTCGATGATTTATCAATTGACATTTTTTTTGCTTGACCAGACATCCCTCACTTCCAATTACAGCATACACTCCTTTATCAATATCTTCTTTGATGTTCCTCTTGAAAACGTAATTTTGAAGAACTTCATACAGACAAGCATTCTCCAGGTGACTGCTTCTATTTGGATAATATGTATCCAACATGTTGCTCTTCAAAATATCTGTACTGTTTGGCTCCTTCTCCGCCAAATACTCAATTTCCCGTACAGGTTTCAGAACTCGATTACGCGTTGCAGCAAGACCAAGACTCGCCCAAATGATACTCCTAGATTTGGCATAGAGACTTGCTGAAGATAACCGGTCAGAACATTCGTAAGCTCCAATTTCTCGATGCGACAACATCTTCAGACTGAAACTGTACAACTTCTTACTGAGGCTCTTTTCATGGGAAATATCCTCCCACATATCCTTCAGTTCTGTCTTTTCTTTTTTAGTGATGTAAGACGTCACATACCGAGCCACAGCCATACAGTTGTCAGCCACAAACTGTATATCCATGTTAGCATTCCACATGGACAAAATCAGTGGGTTGTAGTCGTTGATGTACTTGGACTCTTCGTTTCTTTTCAAATTGTATGTGTTTTTGGGTGATTTCCTCGTCACATTATGTCGCAGCGATGACATCAAATTGTTAACTCTTCCTTTTGATAACACCGACCGTGGAAATGCAAAACGACATTTGGTGTAGTATTTGTCCTTGTTTCTGAATTTACGACGACAGTACTTTCCACAACGATGGCTTTGAAACCGTAAAACTTGTTCTCTTAGACTTTTGTCTTCATTTGTCTTTGGAACAGCACATGTAGCATACTGTTCTATGAAACTCATCACTAAGTCATCCGGATCTGTTCCAAATTTGGGTGCATCTTTGATCCATAGTAGCATATGTATATGAGGAGCACCTCTTGCTTTCTCCAGAAGAAATCCAACACCTCTCCAAGAGGTGGATTTTTCTTGTTCGTGATGAAAGACATCATAGCTTCAAATCTATGATTGAAGTACTTGCATACATTCACAGGATCCAAAGAGCACAGTTCTCCGGGTGTCTTGAATTCAATATTTTCAATGTTCCCATTTACCTCTCGTAGAAATTCAAGTAAGTCTTACTAGCCATACTCAGCACAGCTGAGAGTGAGGAACCATGTGGGAGTTCCTAAGTATACATTTTAATTCACCATGACGGCGGTACCAATACTCATTAGTACCACGCTGACAAGCCATGAGATTAATCAGGTGAGAATCCAAAATACTGTCTTGCACATTGACTTTATCCATAAAGTCCCTTGCCGAGATATTTCGCAGTTGTATACCACTTTTCAAGTTGTGGTTCACTGCGTAAGACAATCCAGAGAGATCACTTTCAAACAATAGATGAAATAAATAGGGAATGCATTGTCGAAACCTAGGATCTTCTGTATACAATCGTAAAGTCCGGTATTCTGAAGCAGGAATTTGAACAGGTCGATCATCATAACGTCCTCCTCGACCTGTGGGAAATAACTGTGGGAAACACCGAGCTTCCAAACTTTCCTCCCAAACACTAATGGGACTCCCTTTGGCTTGTTTCATTTGAAACAACTCAATAGCATTCCCCATGACTTCCTTGGAATGCAAAGGATGAACACTATAATGTTCATATATTTCTTCCTTTTTAGAGGCTTCTACTTTCTCAATTTGACCAGGACACAAATCGCTGTCCTCTTCTTCACTTACTTCCTCTTCTGCAACACATAAATTCTTGTAGTACTTATTATTTTTTATCAAATACAATGTTGCCTTTTTAACTTTCCTAACATCCACTAAATCTTGCCAGATTTTCTTACTCTTTGTCGGAACACCATTAACTATGATAACCAGAGGTTCCTCTTCCACTTTCTCTACTCCAATTGTATTAATGTTTTTCTTCAAATCCAATGGCAAATAAACAAACCTTCCCTTTAATCCTCTCTGTAAATCTGATGGAGGCAACTTCCCTGTCTTTGGCTCCATTCGTACAATAGCCTGGAAGGGATGGACACTTTGAATCAAAATAGATTCATAAGTATTTAAATCCTTCAATTCATAAGGAATGTCATCTAATTCCAGATTATTATAAACCGCTCTAGCAGGCATCTGGTTTTGATTTAATTTGTTATAGCAATAAGTACACATACGTTGGTCTGCTCCCAAATCAAAACAATTTTCTACCATCAAGTATGTGGCAAAATCCTTCCATTCACTATTGTTTTCCATATCACTCTTTGCATATATATCCACTAACTTAGTCTGATTCTTATAATAAGTCCGTCGACAACACACACAAGTGAAATTAGGCCTCTCACTTGATTTCACCATGAACGTGGAAATTTCCTTGTGAAACTTATCTGTACTGAAAATCTGTTCACTGTCTTCCACATTACCATCTTCTAGTGGTTCAATATCAACATTGTTCTCTTTACCAGCAAAATAACAGAACTCAATTTCTTGACAAATATTCTTCACATCTACTTCAGAACCATGCAAAAGAGCTCTGCTTAATTTTTTAAGCATAATTGCTGGACTCTTAGCATAATACCACATTCTAACTAATTTCCTCACTTTATTATGATGCACTGCTAGCATCCTGAAATGATGAAATACACTCTGGCATACTCTCCTAGAAAGACAAGCCAGTGAATGACCACGCAAACCTGTCACTTGTCTCACTCTGCAAGGATCTAATTCTTGCAACAACTTTATTTTTTGCTTTACACTTTTCTTATGAAATGTCCGTATCAAATCACAAAGCAAATTGATGGAATCCTGTCGCACACTGCAAATAGAACTACACTTCCAGGTGTACACTGGTCCCTTAGGACGTCTCCCTAAAACCTCATCACTTAGCGCCTCTTCTGCATCTGCAGACACAAGTATTTCTTTTTCAACCGGATGACCATCTTTTACCTCATATGCTCGACCACTGCTGTCAACTGCATGCACCAAAACATTGTCCTGAAAATAACTCTCCTCATTAAAAAATGCCTCACTATTTGAACTATGCATCCATTCTCCTAAGAAAACTTCACAAAAATTACTTCGATTAACTTCTCTCTTCCATCTACTATTAGATTTGAAAACATAGATTACCTTGTTTAGTTTCCTAATTCTATTAATTACCAAAATAAATAACTTTTGCTTGATTTCGAAAGCCTGATCAATAATTTTCTCTACATTTTTCTTTTTCTTATAAAATGACACTTTCTGTTGAACTTTTTTAAATTGTTTTAGCAAATTGACAATTACCCTGTTGCGGAACATTCGCTTACGAATGTCCCTGAAAATATTTACCCTTCTACTGCCATGCACAGAGTTATCTCCTGCTCTAGCACACACTTTTTTCACGGGCCTTTCCTTTCCATTTAAATTGGCTCTCTTTTTCTGGACTAAAACTTGTTCTGTAGTTATACTTTTGTTTCTACAAATGTTTTTAAGGAATGATTTCGTTCCCTTACCCGGTGTTCTCTTCGTCCGTTGAGGTAATACTAATGTAGAGGACTGCTGCAAAATGTTAGGTAACTGCTGTATTTGACGTTTCGTAGCCTTTCGAATTCTATCCTTAGACGGCATTGTCTAATTTCCAAATAATCTGCAGTTGAATCTGTGATGAAATATAATAAAAAATGTTATTAACCACTATTACCAAACAGTAAATCAATAACAGTAAGAACTAGATTCAACAATGCTATAAAAATAAATAAAATAAAAGTATTCACAAGGGTGCAGGGGGTATCACTTTGACACCCTCTGGCACCCTCAAAACAGGCACAGGTGCCATGTGGCAGGCAAACCTGCCCTAAGGGCAGGTCTGCCTTTCACATGACATAGGTGTGCGAGCACACATGTGCATGCACACCGGAATCGGTATTTTACCATAAAGTTTGATTTCATGCTAAAATACCGATTCGTTAAGGCCTTTGGGACTCAGAAGACTCCCCCCTACATAGCAAATTTACAGAATCGGTAAAATTACCGATTCGGTATTTTACCGAACCAATAATTTTTCCGATTCTGTAAAAGTAGATTTACCTACATGTGGCCTTGGATTTAGGCCCCTACATACCGATTGGCCATTTAACGGTCAGAAACGGCCGAAATCGGCCGTAACCGGTCGGTAAATAGCCTGAAACGACCACCTACATCAGGCACTTAGGGCTAGATGTAGGTAAATCACATTTACCAATTTTGAAATACCGAATATTACCGAATTTTACCGATTCGGTATTTCAAAATCGGTAAATGGGATGTAGGTACCAACATCTGATTTATTACCGATTCCTTAAAAATTCGGTATTTACCGATTCAGTAAATACCGAATCGGTATTAGCTATTGAATCCTATGGATCTTGAAGTCCATAGGATTCAATTCAAATACCGATTCGGTATTTACCGAATCGGTAAATACCAAATTTGTCAAGGGTGCAGGGGGTGTCACTTTGACACCCTCTAGCACCCCCAAAACGGGCATGTGTGCAATGTGGCACACAGACATGCCCTAAGGGCACGTCTGTCTGTCACATGGCACATGTGTACATGCACAGATGTGCATGTACACAGGAATTGGTATTTTACCATGGATTTGTATTCCATGGTAAAATACCGATTCTGAAATCCATGTGCCAATGGAAAATTGGCTACCCACATTTCAATCTTGCATTTTCGGTAAAATTACCAAATCTGTAAAATATCCGAATTCGGCCGTTACCGATCGGTAAATGGCTATTTTCGGCCACCTACATCTGGCCCCTACATTCATGGGGAACAGACTTAAAATGCCCTAATACACATGAAAACGTTTTTTAAAGGAACTTGCACCTTTTTTTCAATAACTTTTAACATGGCTATGTAACTCAAACAATCAAAATGAAAATTTGCCAGGCACACATGGGGGCGTATTTACAAGGGCCTTACACTACGAGGAAAGTAACTTCAAATGACCAGACACACATGGGGACGTATTTACAAGGCCCTTGAACCCGGGGGAAGTGACTTGAAATTGCTAAGCACACATAGGAGAGTATCTACAATGCCCGTGCAACACTTATGCATCATTTTTTACATGTACACCGTAACATTAACAACACAATTACATCATATATCTGTTCCGCAAAAGCGACGCATTGCAGGAGTCACATCATTTTACCATCAAAAACAATTTCACCGATTCTGTAAATGTAGATTTACCTACATGTGGCCCTGGATTTAGGCGCCTACATACCTTTTCGCCATTTACAGGTCGGAAACGACCGAAATCGGCCGTAACCGGTCGGTAAATGGCCTAAACGACCACCTACATCGGGCCCTAAGTGTGCATGCATTTGATTTCAAACAAAGTTTTAAAACCTTTTATGTAAAACAATAATACACCTACATTCATGTAAGGGCAAGTCTGCCTTTCACATGACATACGTGTGCATGCACAAATGTGCATGCACACCGGAATCGGTATTTTACCATGAAGTTTGATTTCATGCTAAAATACCGATTCGTTAAGTCATTTGAGACTCAGAAGAGTCCCCCCTACATAGCAAATTTACAGAATCGGTAAAATTACTGATTCGGTATTTTACCGAACCAATAATTTTTCCGATTCTGTGAATGAAGAATGCAAAATCGCCTTTGAAAGCCGAATGCAAACACTTGACGCAAAACATCATTTTAAATACACAGCTGACTTTCTTATTTACGCAAAAAATCATACTACTCTTTAACTAAAATATATAAACGATAACTCACCTTTACAAATTCTTTTTGAAATTGAAAACAGTCTCAGAAACACACCAATTATTCTGTACCAGAATTAAAGGTATGCACTCCAGAGGCTGGAACCAACAAAGGCACCGAAACACTGATATTCAACACACATATCTCTCATGTCAGCCAATAAAAACTCTTCCCTCACTTTTTTCAAATCCACACCCTTCCCCCCTCTGCCCTTTCTACCTCTTTTCCATAGCAACTACGGCCTGCCTGACCTGTCATGGTCACAAGTTCACACAACAATGTTTCAAATGAACTCTGCACTCTCAGTACACCTGCTAATCCACTGCAATCTTTCATAACAACATTTTTAAATAACCATTCAAAATACATCTTTCAAAGAAAACATCCATGCACCCTAACTTTCTGTTTTCAGCAATGGAAATACACCAATCACTGCTAATGAATCATTTGCACTTAAACTCCACAAACATCACTATTTCAACTGCCATTTCATTCCCACACTTCATCTGACTGCAGCAAAAACTCCTCTAGCTATGTTTTCAGTCTGGATTCTTGGACATAGCTACATCCACTGGGCTCACAGGTATGCTGATAACAGAAATTTACACAACCTCGATTTACAAAATGTGGAAATCAAATGGATTGGCCGAAGAGGATTGAAATGTCACCAATTGATACCATTGGTGAAACCCTTTTTACATTTGCCAACCCCTGACCTCATAATAGTGCACTGTGGAGGAAACAATTTGGGCACTTTGACTGGGGTAGGTCTGGAAATGCTTTTAAAGGACACCTTTGAGCAATTGATAACACTTTTTCCTCAAACTGCCTTGGTATATTCCAATATATGCCAAAGACAAAAATGGAGGTGGTCCAATCAATTTTGTCCACAAATTGAGAAATCGAGGAAGCATGTAAATAAGTTTCAGCTTACATGAGGGACCATGGAATGGGCTGCATCTACAACAATAACTTGCGTTACTACATGCAAGATATCTACAGAGGAGATGGCGTGCATTTCTCAGATGAGGGAAACAGAGTTTTCATACTAAATTTAAGAATGTGTATTGGTTCCTACTTATAAGTTTCTAGAACATACACAGAACCCAAAAGCTCTTTTCAGAGCTACCTTAACTTAGTGTACTCTTTTGAAATTTCGAATGTACCTTTTTTTCACTTATTTTCACCTATATTCGCTCCCCGGTACGCTACCCAGTTTGCGTACCGGCAGCTAACCACGCGAAAAAAAAAAAAAAAATTTATCGACATATATGAGCCTCCTCAGCCACCCTCAGAAAACAGGGAAACAGCATACGTCTAAAGTACCCCAATCTACCCATTCTGAACATTATTTACCCTCCATCTTATATCTCAATTCTACCGAAACACAAAATGGAGGACTCCCGTAACACTGCAAGTTCGAGGACCGGGAAACGCACTGACAAGCACTCGTTTAAAAAAGGTGGGAAAGTAATTTACAGAAAAACCACTGGAGACACTTTCACCAATTAAAAAGTAGCTCATACTACATACCAATCCCTACCATTTTCACAAATTTAGTTGGAATACCATTTAGCCATTTAGCATGTAGAACTCTCTAAAATCCCTGAGGCAAATTACTTCACAAAACATATCGGAAGTGTTGGAAATGACAACCAATTAAAATATTACTTTCAATTTTTACTATTATATCATGACATTTGATTGGTTATGTACCTGAATATATATAAACAAAGAGAGAGAAACACAGCCATTTTGACTACTACTTCGTGAAGTGCAGAACAACAAATAATCAACTGATAACTTCAAGTTATATTTAAAAGGTAAGATATTATTTTAAAGAATGAAGTATGTTCTGTACTGAAAGCTAATTAGAAAAACATTTTCAGACAGTTTTATTCTTTCACTCTGTAATACTTATAGAATAAAATAGACTTCTCTGTTTTAGTTATGGCAGGGCCAGTCCAAGGATTTGCGAGGCCCTGGGCTAAAAAGGAACGTGCGCAAGGCCCCCTCCAAATTACATAAGTGGCCACTTGCAAGGAGAACATTCACAGACACTGTGGGGGCCCCATTGTCCAGCATTTTGACTCCCCCACAGTTTTAACTTTTAATCCACACGCATTTCTCACACCTTCATAGGTGTGAGAATTGATTGGGTGTGAATGTTCTCCTTGCAATTGAAGGAGCGTCTCCTTCTTCCTCCCCTATACCTCCTGACACCATCCATGAGAGGCCCAAGGAGAAGGCCCCCACCAATGGACCTTAACACTGTTTAAATAACCAAACTGCCTGTCTGTACTGAAACCCAACAGTGCCCTATCTGTACTGATATATTTATTTTTTATGCAATTTACAGCAAGAAAATGGAAGGACAACAAAATGAAATTAATATTTCATTTGAAATTAATATGGAAAACAATCCTAAGGAAGACAAAGAGGAAATAGACTTTATGGATCACTCTCTGGACCAAGACTTAATTAACTATGTAGAAGAAATTGAATCATGGAATGAAAAGGAGGACATACCTGATGAATTAATGTTGGAAATTCTTTTAGATTTTGAAAAATCACAACAATAAATTTTTATTTAAAAATTAAAAATAGTTTGAGACATTGTTCTTTTTTATATGTAAATTATGAAATAGTACCAAAATAGATATAATATAAAGTGAGACTTAAAATATACTGTGCAACTTTTTTGTGTTACATACTAACTTTGTTCATAGTTACTTCCTTTCTCTGACTATATAATCCCCAATGTGTATTTAACATCTCTTTATCATCTCCTGCCACCATGTTGTTTCGGCTTTCCAGACAGACTATGGTATGAATTCCATATACCACAATAACTTCTTTAACAACAAGCAAGATATCTACAAAAGAGACGGCGTTTATTAAATTATAGACTCTACATTGATACCTACATGTAGCTACATAAAAAAAAAAAAAAAAAAAAAAAAAAAAAACGAACAATCAATAAACATACAATAAGTTAAAAGTCAATCATTCTTGTTTCCTTATAGTACGCTCCCCAGACCGCTTTCCGGTACGCGAACCGGGCGCACCCCACGAAAAAAACATTTTTTTTATTTGGCCCCGCGGGGCACTTAAATATCCCCCTCATCAATCCTAGGGGGTCAGAAGGGGTCTACCTTGCCCCCTTTCCTTCATTTCCCCCTTCGTTTTGGCCTCCTCTTGTCTCTCGATCCTACCGAGAGACAAGATGGCGGCCGCTACGGACTGTTTAGAATGTTGACAGACACCGGAGAGCCAATCAGCTTCGCTTCGCAAAGCTCCGTTACGCAAAAAGTATGCGAACTGGTGCGCTATCCGGGACGCTGTCACAGATATATCTGTTTTTTTAAACGTTAATTTCTCAAAATCCACTGGAGCACATATATTGAGACCCAGCAAAGGCACATCGGGCTAACAGTCCCTACAATTTTGCCAAGTTTCGTGCAAATCCATTTAGCCGTTCGAGCTAAAAGTGAGGCCAAACGCCCTACGGAAAAATGAATGGGAAAAACGCGTTTTGGGACCCCCCTTTTTTCTCGGCCCCCCCTTGACGGAACCCCCCCAAATTTTCAGGGGCTGCTCAGAAACCAAATGTGCAATTCTCCTGACAATTTCAAGTCAAAAGAATACCACGTGGATTAAGGATTTTTACCATGCCAACTCATCCAGATACCAAGGAGGAATTGATTCTGGAATGGGTAGATAACAATACGCAGTGTTCCTTAAATATGATGCACATTCTTATTAAGCATGCTAAATTGGACATTGATGAAATTACAACAAAGATCAAAGAAATTGAAGATCTGGTTTCCAAAGAAACCAAACAGGAAGAAGTTATCAAAATGAGATCAGAAATGGAAACAAGACTGGATGCATATGAAACAGACATACAGGAACGCAAAGAAAGGAAGTTTAAAAGAGATGAGCTTGACTATTTACATGGCCGCATCCTAACTTTCGCAAGACGCTACGATAACCTCAAAAAGAACTTCCCTTCCACTACACAAGTCTCTAGTGGCAGCGAGTCAGATGCAAGCCTTATTGAAGTAACAGGCAACATGTCGAAAAACTTCAATATTTTAGAGGAGGTAAAAATGGTGAACTTGGAAAAGGACATCACCAGAGGGGGAGGAAGAGCAAGAACGCACTTTCGAAACAGAGGAAGAGGCAGAGGTGTACTAAACCAACCAAATCCCTCACCAGCACCCGAAAAACCCGCAGGTCCAAGCAACGAAAGAAGGCAATACCCCCTACGAAACAGGAAGTGACCAATTTAATAGTGAACTTATCGCAATACCAACTTACGCAAGAAGAGCAAAATGTATTGAATAAAGGCTTATCTTTCTGCCCAGAAGCCCATTTCGACTATCCGCAAACTAAAATAGACCTGTACAAATTCGTGAGGAAATTAAAATTGGCCAAAATCCATGCCAATCGAACTACATCAGATTGTGTAAATAACATCACAGAAGAGGCAACGGAAGAAAACATCACAACTACCATTGAACACATTTCTGACCTAAGAGAGACATTTGAGGCAATGTTTAATCCTGAAGGCAACATCACAACTGATTCCCAAATGTTGGAACAAATGAACATTCAAACCAACTTGAGTAAAAATACTGGATTGAAAAACAAATCCCGATACTGCCCAGTCCTATCGCCAGGCAATAAAATTGACCTGTTCTCGGATGCCATGATGGAAGAGCTTGACAATCTCATCAAAGTCAAAGACAATAAGAGACAAAATCTATCTACCAAAGAAAGAAAGGCACTTCAAAATCTGATGAACAACTCCGCCATAACAACTAACACTCTGGCAGGCAAAGGGACTGATCAATGAAGAAGAGAGGAAATATATGACTACGGAACATCCAATCACCCCGTGTGTGTATTTTCTACCAAAAATCCACAAGACACTCATCCATCCACCGGGAAGACCCATTGTGTCCTCATGCGATTCATTGTATGAAAAAGTCTCGAGGTATGTTGATAACTTTCTCTCTCCGATTGCCCAAAGCATGCCATCATACCTAAAGGACACCGGAGACTTTCTGAGAATCCTAATGGATATACCATGGAATCCGAATTATCTCCTAGTGACAATTGACGCCGTGACACTATATACCTCGATCAGGCATGAAATAGGCTTGAAAGCTTGCAAGTATTTTCTACATCAACGCAATATCAAGGAATTGCAACATACAACCATGCTCCTTAAAATGATAGAGCTATGCCTGACAAACAACGTATTCTTATTCAACAGCGAACTATATAAACAAGAATGCGGCACGGCCATGGGAATTTCTTTCTCTCCCAATTACGCCAATATCACCATGGGCTATTGGGAAAAAATGCTAGTATGGAACAACTATGAACAAGAAGAACTCGACCGAATTACATTATGGGTCAGATATATTGATGACCTTTTCCTTATTTGGAATGGGACCAATGCACAGTTTCAAGAGTTTTTCTCTAAACTGAATCAAAATGAGATGGGGCTTCAGTTTACATGTTCAACCAACACCAAGGAGATAGACTTCCTAGACACCAAAGTCTATGTATCAGAAGGTAAACTGGAAACCACGTTGTTTCGCAAAAAAACAGCTACCAATAGTGTCCTCCATGGGACCAGTTTCCACCCAAAATCACTGCTCAGAAGTATCCCGTACGGAGAATACGTCCGACTAAAGAGAAACTGTTCGAAAGTAGAAGATGCGGAGAGAAAAATTCTTGAAAGTAAAACCAGATTCCAATCCAGAGGATATAAAGACTATGTATTAAATAACTGCAAAAAGAAAGTCGACAAAATCAGCAGAGCAGAAACACTGATTGAAAAAGAAAAATCCCCACAAGACAAGGATCCTCCGAGATTCATAACCACTTACAATAAGGAAAGTGGATTGATTGCAAAAAAATTGAAAAAATATTGGCATTTAATAACAAGCGATCCAGACATTGGGACACTAGCTGGAAAACATCCTTCCATTACATATAAAAAGAACACATCCTTGCAAAACCTTTTAGTAAAAAGCCACTTTCAGATGCAAGAACAACCGAAATGGTGGACCGAACAAAGTGTGGGCTTCAAACCATGTACTACATGCAAAGCCTGTAAGATAGGCAAAAAAATGAAGAATGTAATGGAACCTAACAGAAAATATATGCCAATCAAGCAATACATTGCATGTACATCCAAAAATGTAGTTTATGCAATTGAATGTAAATGCGGCATGAAATACATAGGTTCAACAACTTGTATGCTAAAAAAAAGAATCTTGGAGCACATCCGAGCTGTCAAAAATTCCAATCTGCTATATGCTACAGCCAAACATCTGAAATCTTGCCAAAATGGGGATTGGCGAGCCATGAGTTTCTATGGACTAAGGATGCTGACAAAACTTGAAAGAGGAGGAGACAGAGTACGTCTCTTAAGACAAATGGAATCCCGTCTCATAATCCAATTCCGAACGAAACATCCCAGAGGCATGAACTTTGGAGAAGACCTCCACATACATCTGGAGTGATACAGAACCCAGCATGAACTGTGATGAACTGTAAAAAGGGTACTATACCCAACGACAAAGTATTAAGAACTGTAAAGCAATAAGCCCTAAGTGATAACAACTTAAGATGCTTTTAGTACTATACTTATATAACCATAGCACACCAGTCCTTTGTTTTAACCTTATTTTTTTATTTCACTGTTTGCAATATATTGCCTGTTGAACTACATATCCCATAATGCCACTTAATGGCTAACATGGGGCAGTATATAAACTAAAAGCAAAAAAGGACTTGCTGACCGTGAAAAAAGCTGTGAGGCTGAAACGTGTTGGTGGAGTGTTTGTGTGTGAATAAAGCTTCATAAAGTATCCAGTTGTGCCGCCCCCTTTGTTAAAAAAAAAAAAAAAATATATATATATATATATATATATATATATATATATATATATATATATATATCCCAAAACTCGCAGTTCCCAACTTCAGAAAGAACCAGTGGAGACCCAGTCATATGGCAGCAGATTTATTTTGAGCAGCAGCCTGCCCGCAGAAGCTCCTTCTGACAAGTCCAATAAAACCATGGATCACGGCCAAACGCGTTTCGAGAATCACTCTCTTCGTCAGTGGCTTACGTGGAATGGCGAAGAGAAAGCTGTTTACAGGCACCACTTATCTTCTACTCGCCCTAATGGGCGTTGCCCTTGGGCCTCCTGGGAGATGTAGTCCGTGCCCAAAATTAGAATCAGAAGGAGCTTCTGCGGGCAGGCTGCTGCTCAAAAGAAATCTGCTGCCATATGACTGGGTCTCGACTGGTTCTTTCTGAAGTTGGGAACTGCGAGTTTTGGGATTTTGCAACGGCCTCATGAGTGATGTCACTGACCATGTCATGAGTGATGTAATATGTGATGCCATCAGCAGTGCATTACACGCGCAAGTTATAGTGAGTCCAACTAACTATAACGTGGAAATTTCAATGGTTTTATGTCAGTAAAATTTCCAGGTAACTATAACTGGTGTGAAACCTATGGTTTTTTCAGTGAATTTAATAGGTTTTTTAAATGCTAATTCCTAACTATAACTGGTGTGAAACCTATGTTTTTTTCAGTGAATTTCAAAGGTTTTTTTAATGATAATTCCTAACTAAAAGTCTCACTTTATAAGTAAGACTGTTAGCGCTCTAGTTGTTCTTAAGAACACTCTGGTACATACTATCATTGGGCTATAGTTGCGCTACATCTGGCTGATATTTGGGCTACATTTGTATTTTTTTGTCTCTGGTGGCCATCTTTGGGCTACATTGGGCTACATTTGGGCTACATTTGGGCTCTAACATATATATAGCCCAATGTAGCCCAATATATATTTTTTAAAAGATAATTTTCTTAAAAACAACTGGAGCATATATCTTGAGACATAGCAAACGCACATCGGGCTACCAGTCCTTACAATTTTTCAAATTTTTTTGTATTTTTTTTTTTTTGCCCTGGAGCGCTCCCGGTGCGCGCCCCGGTGAGCGCCCCGGAAAGCGTAGTATTTTGAAGCGCCACAGTGCGTGAACCGGGAAGCGCCCCGTTAGCGCCAATGTCGCGATCGAAAACAACATCGTGACTCATCGCGTAAGCATGACGTATCGCGTAGCCGCGCGATGTGTCATATGACGCGCTGCGTAAACGCACCCCGAAGCGCTCCGCGGCGTGGCCCGGAGCACGTAACATAAGCACGCCGGAGCGCATCTGGTCATGTGACTTGAAAATAACACTTTTCATTGGTTCTCATCATTTTTTTTCTCCAAATAATGAAAGCCCCCTCCTTTTTTCCTCATTCTTACTTTCTTCATTGAGAGAGCAAGAGCTATTTTTCAGCAAACAATGGCATCACTTGTTGCTGCAGCTGGTGCACCCCCACCACCACCCCCACCACCAAGAAAAGAAGGTCCACCACCACAGTTTCTTGGAGGACAAGAAGAAGAGGAGGAAGAAGAGGACGAGAATCAACAACCAGGGCGCTTCCTCCCTGAAGAACCAAGACAAAGGCACGTTAAAGTGCACTTAATTTGGCACTTCATTTGGCAATTCTTCTCTTTTCCTGATGACCAAAAAAAGGTGAACGCCCCCAAAGTCACCTGTCTTTTTTGCTCCTGTTGAACCTTTTCCAATTCCCTGTTTTTTGTTTGTTCCCTTAAAAAACCCAAAAATGTATTAAAATTGTTAAAAAAAAAAAAAAATGTTCATAAAAATAATAAAAAAAATATAAAACAACAAAAAGAATAAAAAAAAGTTATTTTCAGAACTACCTCCCATTTCTAAAATATTGCCAAAAATTTTAAACTCTGGCATTCTTTTTTCTCTTTGGTGCACTTCCCGGTGAGCTCCCCGGTGCGCGTTCCAGGTGCTCCCTCCGCGACAATCGAAAAAAAATAATACTTTTTTTTTTGCCCCGCGAGGCCCTTTTATAGCCCCCACATCAAACCTAAGGGGTCAGGGTGAGTCTACCCAGCCCCCTTATGGTAATTTCCCCCTTTGTTTTGGCCACCTCTTGTGTCTCGATCCTACTGAGACACAAGATGGCCGCCGCTCCGGACTGTTTTGAATGTTTACAGACACCCGAGAACCAATCAGCTTTCTGCGCGCAAGTCGCGTGGCGTGCCCGGAGCGCTCCCCGGTGCGCGTACCGGGGCGCTGTCACAGATATATATATTTTTTTTAACCTAAATTACTCAAAATCCACTGGAGCACATATCTTGAGACATAGCAAAGGCACATCGGGCTACCAGTCCCTACAATTTTGCCAAGTTTGGTGTAAATCCATTCAGCCGTTCGGGCTAAAAGTGAGGTCGACCGCCCTATGGAAATTAACATGGGGAAAACATGTTTTGGGACCCCCCTTTTATCTCGGCCCCCACTTGACAAATCGCCCCCAAAGTTTCGGGGAAGGACCGGGGCACCACAAGGCCATTTTGAGGAAATTTTCAGGCAGATTCGTCAACCGACGCCAAAGTTATTCCAAATAGAATTTTGAGATTTAACATTGAAAAAAATCCTAACTATAACTACCTATATATATATATATATATATATTCACTGAAAAAAACAGAGGTTTCACACCAGTTATAGTTAGCGGGAAATTTTACTGAGATAAAACCATTGAAATTCCCACGTTATAGTTAGTCGGACTCACTATAACTTGCGCATGCAATGCACTGCTGATGACATCACATATTACATCACTCATGACATGGTCAGTGACATCACTCATGACATCACTGATGACACCATCCAGTGAATGTATGTCTTTCTGAAAAATAAATATATTTTATATATGTGTATGTAAAGGTTGATGGAAGAATAAATGTTTAAATTATTGTCTTAATTAATGTATTTTTAAAAAAAACTAAATTGATTGGTTAACTGGCTTATTAAGTGTATCTTAGTGAATACATATATTAGAGAGTAATATTTAAAAATTTAAAAGTTTGTATCAGTGTTTCACTTTGTGTATAAGTGACTGCATGGATTGGTGAGTAGCTACATGAGTGTCTATATGGGTTATTAGTTGTTTTTTTTAGTATCAGTATGAGTGTCTGTATAGTTTGGTGGGGGTGTTACTTAGCACATAGATGTATCAATGACTGACTCACTGTTTGTATGTTTTTTGAAAACTGCATATGTGCAGGACTGTATGAGTGGATGAGTGTGTATATGTGTGTGTTAGTAATTGAATGCCTGTCTCATTAGTGTGTTTATCAGTAACAAGATATATTTTAATCTAGTATATGTGAGTATTGATTTATTTAAGTCAGTATATGTGTAAGTGATAGATTGTAAGAGTTCCTGTTTAAATAAGTATGTTTTTCTATCAGTGATTGTTTAAGAGAGTACATATGTGTAAGTTTACTTAGAAGTAAGGTGGTAGTGTGTGTAAATCTGTATATTCAAATAAATGGATGTTTATTAGTTTATTTGCATGTGTGAGTATATGTGTGAGTAACTTTTTGATGACTGTCAGTGTGTAACAGGATGAATAGGGGTATCACTACATATGATGAGTGAGTATATGTATGAGTGAATATATAAAACTGTTGGTGAATGTGTGAATTTGTATATAGATGGTGAAATTACTGAATTGGTTGTTGTAACTGGTATGGGTATATCCACTTTTTTGAAAATGTTAGTTTCTATTTTTGAATATGTGTTTCAAAGATAACTTTACAATGAGAGGAGGTCTGTCACTGTGTCACAAGGATGGTCTCATCAGTGATGTCATGAGTGATGTCACTGACCATGTCATGAGTGATGTAATATGTGATGTCATCAGCAGTGCATTGCATGCGCAAGTTATAGTGAGTCCGACTAACTATAACGTGGGAATTTCAATGGTTTTATGTCAGTAAAATTTCCAGCTAACTATAACTGGTGTGAAACCTCTGTTTTTTTCAGTGAATTTAATAGGTTTTTTAAATGCTAATTCCTAACTATAACTGGTGTGAAACCTCTGGTTTTTTCAGTGAATTTCAAAGGTTTTTTAAATGCTAATTCCTAACTATAACTGGTGTGAAACCTCTGGTTTTTTTCAGTGAATTTCATAGGTTTTTTTAATGCTAATTTTTAACTTTTTATAGGGCTTCATACCTATGTACTTTTTAGTAAATTTCGAAGCTTATTTTTTCAAAAATGTCTATAGCTGAGAAAGGTATGTTTTTTATAAAAATGAACGCTATAATGTATATTATAATATTAGTTTTTGTTTTGAAATAGTTTTTTTTTATATATTTTCATCTCTGGGGCGCTCCCGGTGCGCGTACCGGTGCGCGTCCTGTCAGCGCACCAACAAAAAAAAAGAAAAAAAAAAAGTATGAAGCTAAAAGGAATGGGGACAGAGAGAGTGGTGTTAAGAGAAAGAGAGCTAGAGGGAAGAACACAGAGGGACTGTGTAATAGATAGTAAGACAGAGAAAAAGTGTAAGAGGAAGTAACTGAGAAAAAGAAAAAGAATAAGGGAGCAAAAGAAGAGAAAAAATAGGAAGAAGACTAAAGCAGAGGTTCTGGGAGAATGTGAATGGATGATGAAAGTAAAAGGAAGGACAGTTAAGTATAGGGAATGACAGATAGTGACGGAACCAGAGAAAAGGAACAGCGGTGACGGAGGGAATGAAAATAGCAGTGAGTGTAAGTAAAGAGGAGTGAAAGAGGGTATATATAAGTGAATAAGGGTAAGACATGGGGAGTAACAGAGAGAAAGAAGAGAGAGAGTAAAAGAAGGAGTGTCACAAAGGAACTAAGTGAACCAGTAAAAAAGGTAAGTGAAGGAGTGTGGATAAGCAGAGGTACTGAAAGAAGTTGAATGTGGTAAGAAGTAAACATGGAGGATAAGAATAAGTGAGGGAAGCAAAGTAAAGAAACAGGGGTGAGGTAGGGTGAGAGAAAAATAGTGAAAATAAAACAAAAGGTGATAACAAAAAACATTTTTTAAACACACTTACCATATAATTAATGAAAACTTGTATCTGTGAAAGATAAAAGAAAAAACACGTTATAATTACTTAAAAATATATAATAAAATAGAAGAAACAGTTCATGAGGTTTAAAAATCTACAAAAGTTTACTAAGAAATGAAGCAATAGTGAAGGATACAAAAAAAGAAAGAAAGTAATGTAGTTTGAGAAAAAGGAAGGAAAAAGAAATAGAAAGAGAACAAATTCCTAAAGGTAAGTAAGATATTAAAAGAATGTAAGATATCAAAACAAAATCAGTAAAGATAAGAAAGTAAAAGGAAAATGAGTGAAAAGGAGAGGAGTCTGAATGAGAAACTATTAATAAAAAAGAGGAATAGAAGATGACTGAGAGTGAGTGAAGTGAAGTCACAGAGTGAAGGGATGAAAGTAATGGTTATTATAAAACGATGGATAAAACAGGAGTGAGAGAGTAAGTACACAGAAAAACAAAAGGACGGACTGAGTGAACTACAGTACAATGAGTGCGAAAAAAAAAAAGGAGAAAAAGAAAGAGAGGGTAAGAAAACTAAAGCAGTGGTTCTGAGAGAATGTGAAAAAGATAAAAAGTGGTGGAAGGAAGAGAGAAATGCAGACATTTCCAATTAGATTGAGAAGATGAGAATGAAGTGCAGTAAAGAAACAGCGATGAAAAAAGAGTGTAAATTAGTAAAGAGAGGTAAATAAGGGTGAAAAAGGAAAATGAGTGTGAGACAATGTGAACACAAAATAAATTACACAATGCAAACTACACAATAACTTCTACAATATGTTACATTATTTATTTTTGCTGTTCTCAGAATATATTGAATTTCACTTAAATTAGTGAGTTCAAAGTCTTCATCATTTAACAGCGGGAAAAAAAAACACAATCTAAAAGATTGTGTTTAAAAAAACCCATTCAAACATACATCTCATATATGTACACTAATCTTTGATTCACTTACTTTTCCGTGAGGCCAAATAGAAGATAGTGAAGGTCCTTTTGGTGGAAAAAAAGTCTGCTGTGCTCTATAACTTCCATTTCATCAACTTCCTATGAAAAAAGATCTAAGAACATCATACCTTACACTTTCCTCACGGCCAATTTGTGTCAGATATGTCAGTATTTATTACTTTGAGATCCAATTAAAGTATGTACATGAGATAAATAATTTAAAATATTAGATTAACTAACTAACTAACTAACTTTTATTGTCTATTCCCGTCTTCAAAGGCCAATTCCCTTTACTAAAACTTTGGTTTTAAAAACACTAGATAAGAATTTGTAGAGTCATAAGGCAAACGTTGTTTATAAGTTAAATGAAAATCATTGCAGTAACTCCATCCTTTTTCAGATTTTAAATAGCATGTATAATGTCCAGAGGTTGTCGAAGAACCGTCATGATAAATAATAGCTTCAGTTGTAAAGGTTCTTCCTGAAATTGATAATTGAGAAGTCACAACATTTTTGATAGAAGTTGTCAATTTAGTTCCATCAGGTCTACATCGTTGGAAAACTAAAATGATATACTGCCCATAACTTTGTATAAATATTGTGGACAGCATTGTACAGTTACATTGGGTACACACCATATTATGATCTGCTGCTTTAACTAGATTTTTAAATGACACTGATTTACAGTCAGGTAAAGTCAAATATATAAATCTTTCAGTGTCTATTCTAGTAGTACTTGATAAACTACAATTGTGGCAGTCATGCTGCCATTGATAAGAAAGGCTGAAAAGATTATCTACATCTACACCTTCATCTTCCAAAACACCAAACATATACATTAAAAATTCCTGACAATCCTGCTGAATGTTCTGTGAAAATTTATCTTGACCAGAACACATATCTAAAATATTTCGAATTTCTGTTACACTTTCTATTTCTGCTGTATCACTGCTACATTTCTCAAACACAGAATTCAATAAACCACACAATCTTTGATCCCGATTTTCAACAATCTGTTCTTGTAAACTTTTAAGGAAAAAAACAACATTAACCACTACATTAGCATAGCAGTTGACACCAGAACTATTTTCAAACTGAAATCCAACAACATTTTCTTCACAATTCTTTTTCTTCCTGTTTTCAATTACATTTTTCTCTACTTTTTGTCTTTTTGCAACTACCTCACTGCAATTATCCTCATTTCTTCTTTTTCGGCCTACCACACGTTTTTCAAACAGAGGATATTGAGGCAAATGTGGAGCATATTCTCTTCTTAACCTATTGTATTCTTTAACACAATCTAGATCTGCACAAATTTTTGTCTCATCACACTCAATCAAGTACAATCCTGATAAAGTTCTGACTCGGGATAATGCCACATATGCCATACCCTCTTTAAACACAGATCTTCCAATGTTCACCAAAGCATTATCTACACTTAAACCTTGAGATTTATGAATTGTTACTGCATATGCCAAACATACAGGAAACTGTTTTCGGCGAACATATAAGTCTTTTACAAGTAAAAATCTTGCAGAACCACGACTTATTTGTTGTACTTGTTCAATGCCATCAAATTTTATTTTTAAAAATTCAATTCCATCTCTATTTCTGTAATTCACAAAATCAACAACATAACCCATTGCTCCATTTACCAGACCTCTTTCAACATTTAAATTCCTTCTCAAAATGATACGACAATTTAAACACACATTCAGAGTCTTTTCAAAACCAGCTGTTTTAGAAATACTTTTCTCTAATGAATCCAATTTAGTTTTCAAATTTTCAGACAAAACAATTGTTGCACCCATGTGCTCTATTTTATCTATTGCTTCCAGTTTCACAATCTCTTAATTTTCTAACTCTAGCATTTTGTTGTTGAAGATGGAACATTCTTGCAGAGTTGGCATCAAACATATCCCAGATTTCTTCTCAGTCATTTTTTTAAAAATATTCTCTGGAAGAATGTTTTCATTTGGATACAAATTTGAAATTAATCGATCTTGTAAAGCTTTTTTCCCAAGATCGCTTACTTTTCCAATTCTTACATCTTGTAGAATATTTTTATAATCTTCATCCTTTGCCTGTCGCATATTTTGAAGCAGTTCAGCATATTTAAAATGTAACCATATATTAACGTTTCCAATGCTTCCAAGGGACTTCCTGGTATCTTCATGCGTGAGCATTTTAAACACTGGTTGTCCTTTTACTGGAGTCAACTGCAATAGATCTCCAAAAACAATAATGTGTTTTCCTCCAAATAACACATCATACTCTGTTCTAAGAATTTCTTGCATTCTCAAATGCACAAAAGCAAGCATTAGATTTGAGACCATGCTTACTTCATCAATGATAAGAAGTTTAATTTTTTTCAAGACTCTTGAAACTTCAGAACAAGCATCTCCAGATAACTTGTTGTAATGCAATTTATTATCATGCTCAACTGGCAGCATCAGTAAACGATGTAGAGTAATCCCTTTAATATTATGTGCAGCCAAACCAGTTGGAGCAGTTACAACACAAGACAGCGGTGAATCAGTCTTTTTCTGTAGATAACTTGCAATGGCTTTAATTAGAAAACTTTTTCCTGTCCCTGCTTCTCCACTTACGTACAGTCGGACAGGGTCAAATGATGTGCATGAACACTCTTTTTTCTCATGTCTGAATCCATGTTCAATTTGCTCTGTGACTTCGTCATATATCTTTTTCTGCTCAACGTTTAGTTGCTTTACCAAATCTTCTAAGTTCACTCCATCCTCTTGAGCTTGTTCCATAGCTCTTTCCACCTCATCCATGGCAGTGGCTGCTTCATTTTGGATAATAGGTCCTCCTAGTGGATCCTGAGACAATGAAGTAGAACTCTGACTATCTTGAGAACTGTCTCTAGCTATCTCTTCAGCAATTGTGGTTTCTTGCTCCATTTCTTCATTCAACATTTGCAGATAATTTAGAAAAATAGGACATACTATGGTATCCTTAGTTGCATTAAAAGAGTCTTCATAACAGAGAAAATCTCCAAGTAGTTCCTCTTCTGTACGCCATGGCTTAAAGAGTTGCAAAAGAGCTAAATAGTAAAATTCTCTTTTGTCTGGAGCTTCACAACTCAATTTTCGATGATTAATCAAATGGCCTTTTTTCTGTTTCACTAGACATCCTTCATAGCCAATGACTGCATATTTTCCATTATTGATATCTTCTATGATGTTCCTCTTATAACTGTAGTTTTGCAGAACTTCATACAAACAAGTGTTCTCAAGGTGAGTACTTCTATTTGGATAGTATGTATCCAACATATTTGTCTTCAAAATATCTGTACTGTTTGGTTCTTTTTCCGCCAAATATTCAATTTCTTGTACAGATTTCAAAACTCGGTTTCGTGTTGCAGCAAGACCTAGACTCACCCAAATGATTGTTCTTGATTTGGCATAGAGACTTGCTGATGATAACCGATCAGAACATTCATATGCTCCAATTTCTCGATGCGACATCTTCAGACTGAAACTGTATAATTTCTTGCTTAGACTCTTTTCATGTGAAATGTCCTCCCACATTTCCTTCAGTTCTGTCTTTTCTTTTTTGGTGATGTAAGATGTCACATATCGAGCCACAGCAATAGAGTTGTCAGCAACGAACTGAATATCCATGTTAGCATTCCACATGGACAAAATCACTGGGTTGTAATCGTTGATGTACTTAGATTCTTCATTTCTTTTCAAATTGTATGTATTTTTGGGAGATTTCCTCGTCACAGTATGTCGTAGAGATGACATCAAATTATTTACTCTTCCCTTAGAAATCACTGGTCGTGGAAATGCAAAACGACATTTCGTGTAGTACTTTTCCTTGTTTTTAAATTTACGACGACAGTACTTTCCACAACGATGAGATTTAAAATGTAAAACTTGTTGCCTACAGTAGATTTTGGAACAGCACATGTTGAATACTCTTCAATGAAACTCATCACTGTTTCATCTGAATCTGATCCAAATTTGGGTGCATCTTTAATCCACAACAACATATGTATATGAGGAGCACCTCTCGCTTGATATTCCTTCCTCCAAAAGAAATCCAAAACCTCTCCAAGGGGAGGATTTTTTTTGTTGGTAATAAAAGACATTATAGCTTCAAATCTATGATTAAAATATCTGCAAACATTCACTGGATCCAAAGAACACAGTTCTCCAGGTGTTTTCAATTCTATATTTGGTATGTTTCCATTTGCCTCTCGTAGAAATTCAAGTAAGTCGTCCCATGCATACTCAGCACAGCTAAGAGTGAGGAACCATGTAGGAGTTCCTAAGTTTCTTAGCATACATTTCAATTCTCCATGACGACGGAACCAATACTCATTGGTTCCACGTTGACATGCCATGAGATTGATTAGCTGATATTCCAAAATACTATCTTGCAGATTAACTTTCTCCATAAAGTCCCTTGCAGAAACATTTTGCAAATGAGCTCCACTTTTTAGTACATGATTAACTGCATAAGAAAGCCCAGACAAATCACTTTCAAACAGTAGATGAAACAAATATGGAATGCATTGACGAAACCTTGGATCTTCAGCATATAATCTTAAAGTCCGGTATTCAGCTGCAGGAATTTGAACTGGCCGATCATCATATCGTCCACCACGACCTGTTGGAAATGATTGTGGAAAACAACGAGCTTCCAAACTTTCTTCCCATACACTAATGGGACTTCCTTTTGCTGCTTTCATTTGAAACAAGTCAATTGCATTTCCCATTACTTCTTTGGAATGCAAAGGATGAACAGTATAATGTTCATATATTTATTCACTTCTAGACACATCAGCTTTTTCAATTTGACCAACTGAACAATCACTGTCTTCTTCTGTAGCTGTTTCCTCTGCTCCAACACTTACATCTTTGTAGTACTCATTGTTTTTGACCAAATACAACGTTGCCTTTTTGACTTTTCTAACATCCACTAAATCTTGCCAGATTTTCTTACTCTTTGTCGGAACCCCATTAACTAGAATAACTAGAGGATCCTCTTCTACTCTTTCTACACCAATTGTATCAATATTTTTCTTTACATCTAGAGGCAAATAAACAACTCTTCCCTTTAATCCTCTCTGTAAATCTGATGGAGGCAATTTCCCTGTCTTAGGCTCCATGCGTACAATAGCCTGAAAAGGATGGACACATTGAATCAAAATAGATTCATAAGTATTTAGATCCATCAATTCAGAAGGAATATCTATCAACTGAAGATTATTATGAACTGCTCTAGCAGGCATTCTATTTTCATTTAAATTTTTTAAACAATAATTACAAATACACTGATCAAAACTCAAATCAAAATAATTCTCCACCAACAAATAACTTAAAAAATCCTTCCATTCACTATTATTTTCCAATTCACTTTTTGCATATAAATCAACTAACCTAGTCTGAATCTTATAATGAGTCCGTCGACAACACACACAAGTTAAATTAGGCCTTTCACTTGATTTCACCTTAAACTTGGTAATTTCCTCGTCAAACTTTTCTATACTTGAAATCTGTCCATTATCTTCCACATTATCATCCATTACTATATCTATTTCTACACTGTCCTCTTTGTTCCCAAAATAACAAAACTCAATTTCTTCACAAATAGCCTTCACATCCACTTCAGATCCATGCAAAAGAGCACTGTTTAACTGTTTAAGCTTAAGTGCTGGACTTTTTGCATAATACAACTTTCTCACTAATTTCCTCACCTTATTATGATGCACTGCTAACATCCTAAAATGATGAAAAACACTCTGACATACTTTTCTAGAAAGACAAGCTAGTGAATGCCCATGCAAACCTGTGCTTTCTCTCACTCTGCAAGGATATAACTCTTGCAAGATCTTCATTTTTTGTTTGAGACTTTTCTTACTATATGTACGTAAGAAATTTCGAAGCAAATCAATTGAATCCTGTCGCACACTACAAATACTACTGCACTTCCATGTGTACACTGGACCCTTAGTACATCTCCCTAAAACTTCATCAGTTAACACCTCTTCTGCATCTCTAGATACAAGTTTCTCTTTTTCCATCACACAACCATCTTTCACCTCATATGCTCGACCACTGGTGTCAACTGCATGCACCAAATCATTTTCCTGAAAGTAACTCTCCTCATTGAAAAACGGCTCAGAACTTGAACTATGCATCCATTCACCAGAAAATACTTCACAAAAATTACTCCGATTAATAATTCTTTTCCATCTACTGTTCGATTTGAAAACATCAATTGCCTTATTAGGTATCCTAATTCTATTGATTATTAAAATAAATAATTTTTTGTTAACTTCAAAAGCCTGATCAACAATCTTTTCTACACTTTTCTTTTTCTTGTAAAAAGCAGCTCTCAGTTTACTTTTCTTATTATTTTTTAGCAAATTTAAAACTACCCTATTGCGAAACATTCGCCTACGAATGTCCCTAAAAAGATTTACCCTTCTATTACTATCCATTCTCTTCTCTCCTGCTCCAATCGAGACATTTTTTGTGGGCCTCTCCTTCCTTTTTAGATTTGTTGACTTTTTCTGAATATTCACATTAGCAATATCATTTCTTTTTCTACGACATATGTTGCGAAGAAAAGACTTAATTGGCTTACCAGAAGCTTTTCTGGTGTTTTTTGAAGTAGTTGTTGTAGAGGATTCCATAAACTCTGTTGTTGATGTTCTCCTTTTCCGTATGCTATTTTTGATAATTCTTTGCCTTAAAGGCATTTTTGCTTGCTTTTCAGAAGTTGATTTGAATCTGTTGTTCTGTAAAAAAAAAACACATGAAAGACCACTATTAGCAAACAACAAAGTAATGTCAAAAAGCAAACAATATAAACAATAAATTGCAACATATTTAAGTTTATACAATAGCAACTCAGGGCTTGATTTATAAAGGCCTTGCGCCACCAGTGCGTCACTTATTACCCATGTTAAAAGTGATGCATCAGCTGCACAAGGCAATCATAAAAAAGGGCCAAATGCAAATATCAATCAATTGCACCCAAAAATCGTTTTTTGAATAACATGTAAGAAACACTGCGCAGAACCTATGTACAACCACTCAATATCAGCAAACAAAGTCAGGGCCTTATTTATGAAGGTCTTGCGCCACAAGAGTGTCACTTATTTCCCATGTATAAAGTGATGCACCAGTTGCATAAGGCAATCATAAATAAGGGCCAAATGAAAATACCATTCATTTGCACCCAAAATCGTTTTTTGAATAACATTTAAAAAACACTACGCAGAACCTATGTTCAAGCACGGAATATCACTTTTGAAACGTCACTGTTTCCCCAAATACAAATCCTCTATCTTTCAAATATTGATATCAAGCATTATCAAAAATCCCAAAACAAATCAACAGCAAACAAAGTCAGGGCCTTATTTATAAAGGCTTTGCGCCACCAGTGCGTCACTTATTACCCATGTTTAAAGTGATGCATCAACTGCACAAGGCAATGAGAAAAAAGGGCCAAATGCAAATACCAATCAATTGCACCCATAAATCATGTTTTCAATAACATATAAGAAACACTGCGCCGAACCTATGTACAACCACTCAATATCAGCAAACAAAGTCAGGGCCTTATTTATGAAGGTCTTGCGCCACAAGAGTGTCACTTATTTCCCATGTATAAAGTGATGCACCAGTTGCATAAGGCAATCATAAATAAGGGCCAAATGAAAATACCATTCATTTGCACCCAAAATCGTTTTTTGAATAACATTTAAAAAACACTGCGCAGAACCTATGTACAAGCACAGAATATCACTTTTGAAACGTCACTGTTTCCCCAAATACAAATCCTCTATCTTTCAAATGTTGATATCAAGCATTATCAAAAATCCAAAAACAAATCAACAGCAAACAAAGTCAGGACCTTATTAATGAAGGCCTTGCGCCACCAGTGCATCACTTATTACCCATGTTTAAAGTGATGCATCAGCTGCACAAGGCAATCAGAAAAAAGGTCCAAATGCAAATACCAATCAATTGCACCCATAAATCGTGTTTTCAATAACATTTAAGAAACACTGCGCAGAACCTATGTACAACCACTCAATATCAGCAAACAAAGTCAGAGCCTTATTTATGAAGGTCTTGCGCCACAAGAGTGTCACTTATTTCCCATGTATAAAGTGATGCACCAGTTGCATAAGGCAATCATAAATAAGGGCCAAATGAAAATACCATTCATTTGCACCCAAAATCGTTTTTTGAATAACATTTAAAAAAACACTGCGCAGAACCTATGTACAAGCACAGAATATCACTTTTGAAACGTCACTGTTTCCCCAAATACAATTCCTCTATCTTTCAAATGTTGATATCAAGCATTATCAAAAATCCAAAAACAAATCAACAGCAAACAAAGTCAGGACCTTATTTATGAAGGCCTTGCGCCACCAGTGCGTCACTTATTACCCATGTTTAAAGTGATGCATCAGCTGCACAAGGCAATCAGAAAAAAGGTCCAAATGCAAATACCAATCAATTGCACCCATAAATCGTGTTTTCAATAACATTTAAGAAACACTGCGCAGAACCTATGTACAACCACTCAATATCAGCAAACAAAGTCAGAGCCTTATTTATAAAGGCCTTGCGCCACCAGTGCGTCACTTATTACCCATGTTTAAAGTGATGCATCAGCTGCACAA
Organism: Lissotriton vulgaris; assembly: GCF_964263255.1. NCBI lineage: Eukaryota > Metazoa > Chordata > Amphibia > Caudata > Salamandridae > Lissotriton > Lissotriton vulgaris. Next base: position 49,270 of record NW_028248153.1, read on the forward strand.
GGCAATCATAAAAAAGGTCCAAATGCAAATACCAATCAATTGCACCCAAAAATCGTTTTTTGAATAACATGTAAGAAACACTGCGCAGAACCAATGTACAACCACTCAATATCAGCAAACAAAGTCAGGGCCTTATTTATGAAGGTCTTGTGCCACAAGAGTGTCACTTATTTCCCATGTATAAAGTGATGCACCAGTTGCATAAGGCAATCATAAATAAGGGACAAATGAAAATACCATTCATTTGCACCCAAAATCGTTTTTTGAATAACATTTAAAAAACACTGCGCACAACCTATGTACAAGCACAGAATATCACTTTTGAAATGTCACTGTTTCCCCAAATACAAATCCTCTATCTTTCAAATGTTGATATCAAGCATTATCAAAAATCCAAAAACAAATGAACAGCAAACAAAGTCAGAGCCTTATTTATGAAGGCCTTGCGCCACCAGTGCGTCACTTATTACCCATGTTTAAAGTGATGCATCAGCTGCACAAGGCAATCATAAAAAAGGTCCAAATGCAAATACCAATCAATTGCACCCAAAAATCGTTTTTTGAATAACATATAAGAAACACTGCGCAGAACCTATGTACAACCACTCAATATCAGCAAACAAAGTCAGGGCCTTATTTATGAAGATCTTGCGCCACAAGAGTATCACTTATTTCCCATGTATAAAGTGATGCACCAGTTGCATAAGACAATCATAAATAAGGGCCAAATGAAAATACCATTCATTTGCACCCCAAATCGTTTTTTGAATAACATTTAAAAAACACTGCGCAGAACCTATGTACAAGCACAGAATATCACATTTGAAACGTCACTGTTTCCCCAAATACAAATCCTCTATCTTTCAAATGTTGACATCAAGCATTATCAAAAATCCAAAAACAAATGAACAGCAAACAAAGTCAGAGCCTTATTTATGAAGGCCTTGCGCCACCAGTGCGTCACTTATTACCCATGTTTAAAGTGATGCATCAGCTGCACAAGGCAATCATAAAAAAGGGCCAAATGCAAATACCAATCAATTGCACCCAAAAATCGTTTTTTGAATAACATGTAAGAAACACTGCGCAGAACCTATGTACAACCACTCAATATCAGCAAACAAAGTCAGGGCCTTATTTATGAAGGTCTTGCGCCACAAGAGTGTCACTTATTTCCCATGTATAAAGTGATGCACCAGTTGCATAAGGCAATCATAAATAAGGGCCAAATGAAAATACCATTCATTTGCACCCAAAATCGTTTTTTGTATAACATTTTAGAAACACAACACAGGACTTATATACTAGCATACAATTTGACTTCTGAAAGATAACTATCTGCTTCCAAATATTCTCCATAGAGCAAACAAGTCTCTATCTAAATTAAATAAATCATTACTTACCTTTACAAATGCTTTGGGAGATTGAAAACAGTGTCAGACACACACACCAATTTCTCTTTAGCAGAGCAAAAAGTGTGCACTCAATACACTGAAACCAAGACTGGCATAGAAAATCTCTAACTTTGTACACATATGCCTTAATTCAACCAATCAAAAGTCTTCCCTCACTATTTTCAAACCAACACCCTTCCCCCTCTCAGATCTTTCTATCTGTTACCATAGCAACTCCCTCCTAACTGAACTCTCAGGTTCAAAAGTTTATTGTACAATGTTGCAAATTAACTCAGCAAGGATGTTTGACCTCTCAATACACCAGCTTATCCAGGGTATTTTTGCTTTCAGTGACTTTTTTTTAACCATTCAAATTGCTTCTTTCACACAACACAACCATGCACCCTAACTTTATGTTTTCAACTATCTGAATCCACCAATCATTGCTTGTGATTCAAGAGCAGTGAAACTCCACAATTATTTTTTTGTAAACTCCTACTGTTCCAACTGCCATTTCATTCCTACACTTCATCTGACTGCACCAGAACCTTCTCACATCATGTATTCTGTATGGATTATAGGACATAGCTACATCCACTGGGCTCAAAGGTATGCAACAAGCAGAAATTATCGCAACCTTGATTTATCAAATGTGGAAATCAAGTGGATTGGCCAGAGAGGATTAAAATGTCATCAATGGATACCATTAGTGAAAACCTTTTTGCATCTGCCAAGCCCAGACCTCTTAATAGTGCACTGTGGTGGAAATGATTTGGGCACTATGACTGGGGTTGGTCTGGAAATGCTCTTAAAGGACACCTTTCATCAATTGATGACACTTTTTCCACAAACTGCCTTGGTATATTCAAATATATGCCAAAGACAGAAATGGAACTGGTCCAACCAATTTTGTCCACAATTTGAGAAAGCACAGAAAGATGAGAATAAATCTGTTTCTGCTTACATGAGAGACTATGGAATGGGTTCAATATACAATAATAACTTGCGTTACAACATGCAAGACATCTACAGAGGAGATGGTGTGCACTTCTCAGATGAAGGAAATAGAATATTCCTCCTGAATTTAAGACTGTGCATTGGAACCTACTTGTAGGTACCTAAATCAGCCACAGAACCCAAAAGCTCTTTTCAGAGCTACCCTACCTCTGATCATTCAAAAAGTTTATCTTTTTCTAACTTTTTTCACTATTTTTCACCAAAGTACGCTTTCCGGTACGCTTACCGGTGCGCGTACCAGGCGCTTCCCCCGCGGAAAATTTAAAGAATTTTTTTTTTTTTTACGTTTATGAGCCTCCTAAGCCCCCCTCAGAAAACCTAGAGGGTCAAGAAGTCTCTACTGTGCCCCCTTCTAACCATACCGAACATTGTTTGCCCTCCATCTTGTGTCTCGATTGTACCGAAACACAAAATGGAGGACTCCCGTTACACTTCCGGTGCGCGTACCGGAGCGCGCACCGGTAAGCACTCCATAAAAAAAGGTGGGAAAGTAATTTACAGAAAAACCACTGGAGACACTTTCATCAAATATAGAATAAGCCTTACTACATAGCAGTCCCTACCATTTGCCCAAATTTGGTGGAATTCCATTGAGACATTTAGGCTACAGGCCTGTCTAAATATCCTGAGGTAAATTACATAACAAAAACACATATGAAATGTTAGAATTTACAACCAATTAAAAAGTTTCTTTCATTTTCTACGATTATTTCCTGACATTTGATTGGTTATGTACAAAAATATATATAAAAGAAGAGAGGGAAACACAGCCATTTTGACTACTGCTTCCAGAAGTACATTTGAAAACAAATAACACTGACAACTTCAACTGATTTCTCCAAGGTAAGTTGTTATTTTGGAAGTATGTTGTACACTTTAACTTAATTTCAGAAAAAATATTCTGTTAGTTATATACTATCCCTCTGTAATAGTTATAGATAGAGATAGACTTCTCTGTAATAGTTATGGATTGAGTTACGCTTTTCTGGAATACAGTACCCTAACTTTATTAATATAGTTAATTTGTATGCAATTTTCAGAAAGAAAATGGAAGGAGAAAATCAAGCAAATGTTACTTCTATCGAAGTAAAGGTGAAAAAACCAGAAGAGCAAAAAGATGAAGTTGATTTCATGGATGACTCTTTGGATCAACAGTTTATAGAATGTTTGGAACAAATGGAATCATGTACTTATAATTATGAGGAAATACCAGACAATATTATGTTACAAGTTTTATTAAATTATGAAAAAGAATCAGAGGAATACATTTATATTTAATAATTTTAAATTGTTTGAGACAATATTCATTTTTATATATAATTCATAAAGTATTACCAAAATAATTACATTATAAAATGAGACTTATAGTATACTGTGCAACTTTTTTTCTGTTACATACTAAGTTTACTCATAGTTACCACCTTTCTCCCACTATATTATCTCCTATGTATATTTTACACCTCTTTTTCATCATAAGGGATCAGGATAGACTACCCATGATCCCCTAGAAATTCTCAGGGAGTGCTTAAAAGATCTGTTTCTGCTTTCCTGACAGACTATGTTATGGATTCCATATACCACAATAACTTCTGTAACAACACGCAAGATATCTACAGTGGAGATGGTGTACATTAAATTTAAGTCTCTGCATTGGTACCTACATGTAGATACTTAAATAAAATAAAAAAAATAAAAAAATATTGATGAACATAACATTTTTTTAAGGTGATTATTTTTCCCATAGTACGCTATCCGGTGCGCTCTCCGGTGCGCGTACCGGGCGCTCCCCCCGCGGAAAAAAAAAAAAACAAAAAAAAAAACGAGACCCCGTGGGGCCCTTTAATAGCCCCCACATCAAACCTAGGGGGACAGGGGGTGTCTACTCTGCCACCTTATGGTCTTTTACCCCTTTGTTTTGGCCACCTCTCATGTCTCGATCCTACCGAGACACAAGATGGCGGCCGCTCCGGACTGTTTAGAATGTTTACAGACAACTGTCAGCCAATCAGCTTTCCGTGCGCAAGTCGCGTGGCGTGCCCGGAGCGCTCTCCGGTGCGCGCACCGGAGCGCGCTTATAGATATATATATTTTTTGAACCTAAATTACTCAAAATCCACTGGAGCACATGTCTTGAGACATAGTAAAGGCACATCGGGCTACCAGTCCCTACAATTTTGCCAAGTTTGGTGGAAATCCATTCAGCCGTTCGGGCTAAAAGTGAAATCGACCGCCCTATGGAAATTAACATGGGGAAAACGCGTTTTGGGACCCCCCTTTTATCTCGGCCCCCGCTTTACGTATCCCCCCCAAACTTTAAGGGAAGGACCGGAGCGCCGCGAGGCCATTTTCAGGAAATATTCAGGCAGATTCGTCAACCGGCGCCAAAGTTATTCCAAATAGAATTTTGAGATTCAACATTGAAAACAATTCTAACTATAACTACCTACTGGCGACCGCCAGTAGGTAACATATATATATATATATACATATATATATATATATATATATATATATATATATATATATATATATTTACACTAAATAATGCATATGTCTATAAATATATATATATTTTTAATTTGTACTTTTTATACATATTTTTAATATATATATAATATATTTTTTAGGATAACTTTATTCACCCTAAAAAATAATCCCACCCAAGTCCCTTAAAATACCCCAGCACCCCAAAATACTAAGCCACCCTTGCACCCTAAAATACCCCTGTGCCCCAAACCTATCCCTGAACCCTAAATTTCCCCTGTGCCCATGTACCCTATAAAATACCCATTTAACCCAAAACCCAAACCTTTCCCTCAACCCTAAAAATACCCCTGTACCCCAAAACCCAAACCTACCCCTGAACCCTAAAATACCCCTGTACCCCAAAACCCAAACCTACCGCTGAACCCTAAAATACCCCTGTACCCCAAAACTCAAACCTACCCCTGGACCCTAAAATACCCCTGTACCCCAAAACCCAAACCTACCCCTGAACCCTAAAATACCCCTGTACCCCAAAACCAAAACCTATCCCTCAAACCTAAAAATACCCCTGTACCCCAAAACCCAAACCTACCGCTGAACCCTAAAATACCCATGTACCCCAAAACCCAAACCTACCCCTGGACCCTAAAATACCCCTGTACCCCAAAACCAAAACTTACCACTGAACCCTAAAATACCCCTGTACCCCAAAATCCAAACCTGCCCCTCAACCCTAAAAATACCCCTGTACCCCAAAACCAAAACCTACCGCTGAACCCTAAAATACCCATGTACCCCAAAACCCAAACCTACCCCTGGACCCTAAAATACCCCTGTACCCCAAAACCAAAACCTACCCCTGAACCCTAAAATACCCCTGTACCCCAAAATCCAAACCTACCCCTCAACCCTAAAAATACCCCTGTACCCCAAAACCAAAACCTATCCCACAACCCGAAAAGACCCCTGTACCCCAAAACTCAAACCTACCCCTGGACCCTAAAATACCCCTGTACCCCAAAACCCAAACTTACCCCTGAACCCTAAAATACCCCTGTACCCCAAAACCAAAACCTATCCCTCAAACCTAAAAATACCCCTGTACCCCAAAACCCAAACCTACCGCTGAACCCTAAAATACCCATGTACCCCAAAACCCAAACCTACCCCTGGACCCTAAAATACCCCTGTACCCCAAAACCAAAACCTACCCCTGAACCCTAAAATACCCCTGTACCCCAAAATCCAAACCTACCCCTCAACCCTAAAAATACCCCTGTACCCCAAAACCAAAACCTACCGCTGAACCCTAAAATGCCCATGTACCCCAAAACCCAAACCTACCCCTGGACCCTAAAATACCCCTGTACCCCAAAACCAAAGCCTACCCCTGAACCCTAAAATACCCCTGTACCCCAAAATCCAAACCTACCCCTCAACCCTAAAAATACCCCTGTACCCCAAAACCAAAACCTATCCCTCAACCCTGAAAATACCCCTGTACCCCAAAACCAAAACCTACCCCTGAACCCTAAAATACCCCTGTACCCCAAAATCCAAACCTACCCTTCAACCTTAAAAATACCCCTGTACCCCAAAACCAAAACCTATCCCTCAACCCTGAAAATACCCCTGTACCCCAAAACCCAAATCTACCCCTGAACCCTAAAATACCCCTGTACCCCAAAACCCAAACCTATCCCTCAAACCTAAAAATACCCCTGTACCCCAAAACCCAAACTTACCCCATAACCCTAAAAATACCCCTGTACCCCAAAACCCAAACCTACTCCTGAACCCTAAAAATACCCCTGTACCCCAAAACCCAAACCTACCCCTGAACCCAAAAATACCCCTGTACCCCAAAACCCAAACCTATCCATCAACCCTAAAAATACCCCTGTACCCCAAAACCCAAACTTAGCCCTGAACCCTAAAAATACCCCTGTACCCCAAAACCCAAACCTACCCCTGAACCCTAAAAATACCCCTGTACCCCATAACCCAAAACCCACCCTGAACCCTAATAAAACCCCCTACACCCCAAAACCTAAACGTACCCCCTAAACCCTAAAAATACCCGAGCAACCCAAGAACCAACCCCACCCTTAATCCCTAAAACATATACCCCAACACCCCCAAACTAAAACCATATACTTACCTTAAACTTAAAATTAAAAAAACATATATTTTTACCATTCATGCTTTTACAACGAATTTCGTTGTAAAAGCATGCGTGATAAAAGCATATAAGATGTAATGGTATGTGTTTTAAAAGTATTGCGGAGTAGTGGTACTATCGTTATGATGGTATGCGGAGTAAAGGTATGCGGAAAGGAAATTTCGTTGGAAAGGTGTTTTACCGTTAGACCTTGACCCGAAAATATCAGGTATTGGAGCACTTTACATGATCACGAGTGCATTACATAAGGACACATTACGTATAGTTATGCACGGGGTGATTACATGATTTGCCCAGAATTACAGGAGGTTGAGCGTCATCATTGTTGAGACTCAAACCTGGTTCCCCAAATTTCAGGTTGACCGCCCTAGCCGTAAGGCCACATCCTCTCCCCAATTGAATAATTTACCCAACCTAACTATATTGTACTTGACCTATAAACTCATCTCAAATTATGCGATCCTGGGCAAAGGTTTTTTTTTCCACTGAGTCACTTTTTTCATCATTATATCAAACAAGAACACAATTAAACGTGAGTTCAGTAGGTGTGCTGTTAAAAAAAACCTCTAATAGACTAAACATTTGCTCCATTTATAATATAAAACTAGACCACATAAAGGGTACAAATGACCCATGAGTTGCCTCCTAGTTCTTTAATAGAATTGTCTACAGGGCAGAGGCAGGAATGTTTCTCAGATCACATTTAACAACTCTCACTTTCAATAAATGTATTACTAAATCAAGATGGGATAGCACACTATAAATACAGACAGACATTTTCAATTAAAATGACCCAAACTGTTCCCACTCCCAAGCAGTTTTACTGATAAAACTATGTAGCATGCAAACTATAATGTGTGGAAATCAGGTTTCAGCAAGTATTTATTGCTCGCACATTACCAAGTATTCCAATTCATTTTGATTTTATTAAAATCTTTGTTTCAATCTCACTGCAGGATTGCAAAAAATATGTTTTCCTATCTACTGAACAATATTTTGAAATATTTGTAAAATTCATTAACAAGCTATTTAAATGGTATGTGTCCAACATGATTGTCAAACAGCTCGTTTTACAAAATCCTTTAACTTTGTAGTCAGAGTAAGAAAGGTAAAGATCAATCTTCATGAGAGGATAAGAAGCAATTTGTTTGGAAACATAAGATGACATTTGACATCTATCTTGTAATACACAGCAAATGTGGCAAGATAAAAACAAGATTTAAAGGCATTTATTGTTTTTACACCTTCTGAAGGACCAGAACACCTGTTCTTTGGCAGCTGGAGCACTCTTGGTTTACTGGGCCAGTAGGTCCTAAAAATAAAAGGGCAGATTTACAAGAAACTGACACATCTGTAGAGATGAGCCAATTTCCCCACGCCAGCCTGCAATACCCTTGCGTCACCATGGATGCACCGTATTTACAATATGGCACACCATGACATAAGGATTGAAAGATGTGTGAGAAACTCATCTATTGGCCTAAAAGTCACACATTGCTGGAGTCGTTTAATAACACCACTCCAGCAATGCATGGGGAGCCCTATACTTATTGTACTGCATCACTCCTTATGCCTGCTTCAAGCAGGCATGAGGTTGTGACGCAGTGGAATCCTAGAAGTGGCACAGTGAAATCCTATAGATTTCACTGTGTTACTTTTACAAGCTTTCCTGCTTGGGAACGCCCACTCTGCATACATTATACCTGATACAGGAAACAGCCTTGTGTGCCTTCTTGTATTCCTGTAGCTTCAACTAAAGGTATTAGGTAGAGTCACTCGGAGCTCCTCTCAGGTCACAAATAGCAGGTTTAGCTCTCATCTCTTCTTTCTCAGTTCCGGAAGTGTGCTGAAGAGGATGCCTGGAGGTGCCACATCTATGCCTGGCATGAGCTAATGAGTAGGAGTGACTCCTAGACATGCCCTAACTATTGGTACAAATATTCCTGGTGCCAACTTTACCCACTTTGGACATTTGCAAGATGGTGGAAGTCTAATGCCAGCAAAAATAGAGGCTCCAGCAAAAGGCAAAAAATATGGGGCAGATTTCCCACAAGCCTAATAAATGCTTCATAAATCTTCTCTAAACAGGTGTATATGTAGAGATGTAGATGACAGATACTCACTAATCATAATAAAAATGGCAACACTGGCACAAATTAGCAAACAAAATCCAGACTATATGGGTAACATTCTTATTTACACCTGTTAACACAGCTTACAACAGTATTGAGTTACATGCAATTATGTTGATCAATAAGCCAAGCTGTGTAAACATACTAACCAACACATTTGCACACTTCCACACATACATTATGTCTATCATCTCATTGAATGCACCTGCTTTAGGCAGGAAATTGAATCACCTGTTTAGGTTGTAGTCCTAAACGAGCATGCCACCAGTGAACTCCATTTGCAGTCAGTCTCTCAGCTTCATCGACACTTACCATTTGCTCTAAACCTTTTGGGACCTATTAAAACAAGTATTTTCACGCACATAAAGTAAAAACCCTGAACTGCACCTTTAAACGACTCAGCCCACAAAATGGGAATAAAATTAGAATAGCCAGGGCATACTAGTATATACAGTTATTACAACAGAATGAACAGTGCTATCTTTGCAATTTTACTTCTATAGAGGTGGATGTTTCAGGGCAAATTTAGAAAGGCCGTAAAGCATACATAAAAGGGTACTAATCTAATACTCATAAATGCTTTTATGAATACGTCCCTTCATATAGTTTATTCAAAACTGTTTCTTCTTAAAAATAAAGCAATAGACACTCCTGGATGACTCGCCATCTCATTAAATGTAATGCCATGTAAACAGAATTACTAATAATTGTTCCCCTAACAGCTTTGGGAGTATCTTACTGTCACAGTGATAGAGCATTATCCAATGGTTGCAGTATGTGCAAAAATAAACACATTTCATCCTAGAGAAAATATTACTTGTTTATCTCACACAAATGCTCTAGCCAAAGGGGCTAGGCTGTTCCCTGGGAAGTGGGAATATGTTGATGCTTCAATTGTTTCCATTAGACCCCAATAAAAGTGATAAGAGTCTTCAAAATGGCCTTCAACAGACGCGAAGCTATCCATACTGGAATGCCTAGGTCTCTTGTCTGCAAATTCTCTAGCAGAAAAAGTACTCCATAGAGTACAGGCATTCTCCTGCTAGAAACTCTGGTCAAGTCACGCAATGACGTGTAGCAAACCAAGTCATCCTGCTGTGCTGCACAGCGTGACAGGGAAAGGGCAGGAATGTGCCGTATTTGAGACAATAGGGCAATTCCAGCCTTTTCTCCAGTGCTGGCACCCTTTTGGTTGCGTAGTGTCAATGCAGGCACCCTTGCACTGTGGTGCAAGGGTGCTTGGTTGTATGCAGTATCGTTTTTGTGAAGGAAGGGGCACATTACAGCCCTAATGCAATCTCCTGAGGCTTTTCCCTCTTTCTTTATGTACTGTAGAGTGCAGCACACCTAGAAAGAGAAACAAACAAGAAGAAATAAACAAAGTTCTCCTCATTACGCGTCACCTGGAGAGGCATAGGTTTATGGTGCATTGCCCGGTCTACCACTTCTGGTAAATCTGGAATTAATCAAAATTCATATACGTTGAGAGGGAAAACCCATGCAACACCCACTGCAATGCCTCCCTGGCGCACAGAAATGCAATGCAATGCAGAGGTCTACGCTGCATTGCCTTACTAGAGATTCATGAAGCCACTCAGTGCAATGCAAGGTGGCCATACATGGCTTCATACATCTCATTTGTATATTGTCTCACTCCTGCACCACATTGCTTAATGCAAAAGCGAAGATAAGTGTCTCATGAATTGGAAATCTTCCCCAGGAAGCACCGCTATGGTTTACAATTCCAACGCACCAGCAACCAGGATGTTAGCAGCACATGAAACCTGGAAGAACCTGCTGCTCTAACGTGTCTATTATCTAACGTGTCTAATATCTAACGTGATATTAAGACTCATATAGATATTACGACTCAATGCAGATAATCACTGAATTGAAAGATATGAAGCTTATCACTTCATCATTCATACTGTGATTTTGTAGATAACATTTGTACTCTCATAGTTCTCTCCACACTGCATATATTGTTGTTATCTGTGTATAATGGACATATTTCCCCTCACCTCAATTTTTGATGTAGAAGCTTAATATACACTTATTGTACACGTCTGTAATAAAGCAAAGACTAGTATGCTGTATCATCTTTCAGATCTAGTTTACCATATATAAAAAAATCTTAATCCATTGATAAATAAATCAGTGATATGATGATTCATAAGGAGCTGACTGACCACGGAAGGATTGACCGTAAGGATCTGGAGCCCTCAGAGAAGGAACACCGGTAAGAACATTTCTTGATGGGCACTTCCCCAGAGGCCAGGGTTTCCAGCTAATACTCTCAGAGAATTCCAAGCATATTAGCTCCAGGTCATATGATGGCTTCACTGAGAAGGCTGAAGCTGACTCAGCAGAAGTCAACGTAAGTAATCTATGGAAGGAATCCATGGTCCAATCGGAACAGAGGCCAATTTATTCAAATATCAGGGTGAACCATTACATGATCTATTAGTGAACCGGATTCTTTCAAGCTCAGCCACCAATAAAGAGACTTGCTGAGTTTATGAGAGCCTAACTCACAAACAAATCTCCTTTGGATATATGCCTATCTCTGGGTTACTTTCATTGTTGTATTTGTCTCTAGCTCCCACCTGAATTCATTTTTGTAAATTCCCTTCTTAAATTATCAAATATACACACCTACATTTCATCACTTGTACATTTGAGAGCAAGATCAAATGTACTTTCTACATTATCTCTTTTCGCGAGTGGAAAGTGACAAAACTTATAACCACCCACATTTTGAGGGTGTTTACTTCCACTACAATACCCATATCAATTCTTTTAAATTGGAAAGGACTGCGTCTATTACTTCAGTATTTGAAAATGCACATTGATCTTCTCTAACTATGCCATTGCTTGTTTTGTTCGCTGCAACTTTAGATAACAAATTTAATCTGGATACTTAGGGGCATATTACCAAGCAATAGCGATAATTATCGCTATTGCTTGGTTAGAGACAAAAATTTACCGCTGAGCTGCGGCGATTTTTATCGCAAATGCGATAAAAATCGTCCGCAATGCATGAATATCGCAGAAAAGTCAGCGATATTCCTGCATTACCGAGCTAATGCTCTTAGCCATGTTATCCACCTCCCATTGGATAACATGGTTAAGAACTGCTCAGGGCAGGTGTTAGCTTTTGGAGATATTCGCGCTTAGCGCGAATATCTCCGAAAGTTGGTAATAGGAGATAGCGATGTTAGCGACTGTTTCCAGTCGCTAACATCTTGGCACACCCACTTTGCATGTTATTAGTGATAAATATCACTGAAATGCAACGTGGGGCCCAAGAGGGTCGCTATCTCCTACTAGCTGTCGCTAACTGGTGTTAGCAACAGCTTGGTAATAGGGAGATCATTTTATCTCCGCTTTCTTGGCTTTTAAAGCCAAAAAAGCTGAGATAAACCCCCTTGATAATATGCCCCTTAATTTTTTGGGAGTTTTGACTCGCTACATGTGCTCTGTATCACTGAATGAGCCCACCTTACCTTAGTTTCACAGAATGTACAAAGCCTGTGCACCGGATAAATAGTATTCAAAGGTAGTGTAATTTGAAGTTTATGCATATTTAGAAAAAGGGTGAAAACTATGCAAAATGCTCTATCGTTGTGTGCATTTTTGTTTTCAGATGCCATTTAGTCAGCGAAATATTTATTATACCATAACCTTACATCCTACCTATGACTTCTAACAAATACCTTAAACTTTGATTTATAGTAAATGTAATAACATTACTGTACAAAAGCATTCTTTATTTTCTTATCGTAAAGCATGAAAAAAGGCCTTTAGTTCTGTTGCATCAGCACTGATTAATATTTCATCTTAAAAGAGTGTTAAGAAAATGTAATTCTGAAATGGATAAACAAGACAATAGAATGTATGAAGCCCAGCTCGCCTCTGAGTGCAATAGTTTCTGATTTAAAACTCATTAGATGGAACCTGGTGATTTAATGGTGATAAGCCTTTAAACTTAGAGACACAGATTAAGCCATCTCATGACTGAGCTGAATGGAAATCATTAACATCAGATGCCTGGAAGTGAGTTTCCTTACTTGTTTCCAATTTGTGTCTGGTCGTGTTGTAAAGGCATCCTTATGCAGTTTAAATAATTAACAAGCAAAGAAAGCAGAAAAATACAACAGTAAGGTCAAATGAGCACCTCATTTCAAATACAGAATATTTAAAAACATGCCCTTCACTTTTATTTTGCACTGTTTCCAACTTCATGATTTGAGAACTACAGGACATGTTTAGGAGCTCGTTGCGACCCTGGAGCGTGACTGCTTCTGACATTTCTGCAGCCAAACTAGACAATCCTATCCATGATGTCAAGCAAAGCCACTTTGGGTGGCTTTGAATGGCCTCATTGATAACGAGTGATAACGAGTAAGGGAAGGCAGCGCAAATCACTGCGCTGCCTTACTCTGCACTCTGGAGGCTTTCTATTGGCAGGGAGGGTTTCACATGTAACAACCCATGGGCCTCATTTATGAAAAGTGACGCATCGCTGCGTGAATACAGCGATGCGCCACTTTGCACTGCGCACTCCTTACGTCATTCCTGATGCGTCATATTTAATTTATGACGCATCATGTCGCAAGGAGTTACAGATACGTCAGTATTTCTGACGTATCTGTAAGCGCAAAAGTGACGCATTGCTGGAGTGTGTCACAAAAGTGACGCAACTCCAGCAATGCGTCCTTTCACATGGGGCAAGATGTTGACGCAACAGTGTCCTAAAAGTGACGCAATAAAATCTCATAGATTTCACTGCGTCACTATTACGAGGCTTTTTGCGGGAGAACGCCCCCTCTGCATACATTATACCTGACGCAGGTATAATGTGGCGCAGGGGTTTAAAAAATTACGCATCTACCTAGACCATAGACCCATCTCTTTGTTCCCCATCCCCGACCCGTCATGGAGAAAGCCATCAATTCCCAACTCTCCAAGTTTGCCGAAACGAACACCATCTCGGACCTCCCCCAATTGGGCTTCAAAAGCATCCACAGCACTCTACAGATGATACCTGCACCCTTCTCAAGTGAGGCAGGACTGCAGCCCTCATTCTCTTGGAACTCTAGGCTGCCTTTGACACCATGACTCACCACACCCCCTGCACAAGACTCCAAGATGCCAGCATCTACAAACAAAGCCCTCAAATGAATCCGCTCCTTCCTCACTGGCCAAATGCAGAGAGTCAGATTTAAACCATTCAAATCAGAACTCACAGTGATACTGAGCCCCACGCTCATCAGCATCTACATGGCCCTGTTTGCAGACATTGTCAGAAGCCGGGGGCTCAACATTGACACCTACGCCAATGTTACCCAGCTGATTCTCTGCCTCACACATGAACCCACAGTCGTCAAGAGCAACTTACACGGGATGAAGGCAGTTGCCACCTGTATGAAGGACAATTACCTTAAACGTAACTCACACAAGACCGAAGACCGGATCCTGGGCTCCTCCCCCTCCACCAGGGATTTTTCTTGGTGGCCCACAATGCTCGGAATCCCCCCACACTGAAGGGCCACACACAAAACCTTTGTATCATTCTAAATGCCTCGCTCTCAATGAACCAACAAATGAATGCAGTCACGTCCTCCTGCTTCCACATGATTTGCCACAGACATAAGATCTTCAAGTGGATCCCACCAGAAAACAGGCACCCATGTGCTCGTCAGCATCAGACTTGACTACTTCAATGCACTCTAATCTAACACCACCCCCAAACTCCCAAAGAAACTGCAGACCCTCAAAAACGCCTCTGACAGAGTCATCCTGAACATCCCATGCCGCAACCACATCACTAGTCCCTCTTTATAAGTCCCTGATTGATTAATTGAGCCTCAACATCTCCAGCATATACAACACTTTGAAACTCAACTGTACACCTCCACCCTCGCAACCACCATAACTGCCACTGTCAATGCTCAGAGGACAACCTGATTCACTTTATCAACATCTTGGCAAACCTTTCACAATTAGGACATCACACTAAAGTATTGTTCTGTGGCAGTCTCAGACTTCCAGGCATACTACTGACAAACACCCAAAAGATGATGGGACGAATGGTCTAACCACTGGCAATCCTTCTGGATAGTATTCCGAACCATTGTTTTTCACCCACTGTGCGACTCTAGACTGAAGGTCTGATTTAGGGTTTAGCAGACAGAGCAAAGGCAGACAGGGTGGCTGAGGACTTTAAATACGCAACCCTGCCTTTATTCTGCCCACCAAATTTAAAGGTGTATACCCGCTTTGTGGACATCTCTTTTCATTGGCAACAACCCCCGTCATGGCTGTAACTCTCAATGTAGGAAAAGTTTGGTGCACAGCTCTGTCAAACATGACAGCAGGCTGCGAAACCTCTCCAAAGTTTTTTTTATTTTTCAAATACAAATATCCAAAGTGGAAGTATGTTTTTGAAAAATTCAAAAACTAAAGACATTCCACCATGGGAGAATGCACCTGCCAGTAATGGACAAAAAATTAAAGCAGCCCAAATGTTCACTCAATAAAGGGTAATCTGGTGCATGGCTTATCTCTGACAATAAAAACTCCATTGGGCCATTGCTGGATGTTTTACATATATGGCGTACATTTTATTGCACTGGCATAACACTTGAGGCCAACTGACTCATAATTGGGAGGGCAAACCTTGAGTAGTGTGGACAGGTTACTCTATCACCACTGCAACAGAGTACATGTCTGACAAACTCAAAACTAGCCCCAAAGACAGACTTATTAAAAATCAGCACTGACCCTCTGGGGAGGCCCCCCATCCTGTTGCATTCTCCTGGGGAATGCATCAGTCTGACGCTGCAACCTATGCTCC
Organism: Lissotriton vulgaris; assembly: GCF_964263255.1. Lineage (NCBI taxonomy): Eukaryota > Metazoa > Chordata > Amphibia > Caudata > Salamandridae > Lissotriton > Lissotriton vulgaris. Next base: position 65,341 of record NW_028248153.1, read on the forward strand.
GTCACAGCACTTGCCATAGCCTGGGGGAGATCTCCGGGGCATGGGGCCACACCTGCGGGGCCCCTTCCATGGGAGACCTTGGTTGGGCCCTTTGTGATCCATTTGGGGGCTTTACCTTGCCACTGAAGGTCCACCATGCATCCTCGTCTATTCACCTGATCCTGAGAGGCCTGGACATCATGGCATTGGACAGTCTTGCTTAGGGCTAGAGAGAGTATCTTTGTTGTTTCTGCGACTCGGTCTCAGGGCTGTTATACCTCCTAACTGCCACACTAATCCTACCACTCTGAAATACCTAATTGCAAGGGGCTGCCATAAAGTTCTACGGATGACAGGTGTAGATGGGGTGAGTGTTACTTTCTAGAGACTGCACCTTTCTCCCTACTATATCAAAGTTTTACACCTATGACCCTACTTTCCATCTTGACGTCATCTGCTCCTATCAATAAAATACCCATACCAAGTCCTAGGGGCATGGTCATGCCAATCGCACCGGGTCTGGCTCAGACTGCACATGTTGCTTCCCCCAACCTTGACTGTCTGCCTAGTGTACACTCCTTACTCCGAGTGGTGCACTCTGAGGAAATCCCTTTAGCGCCAGAGGAATTACACCTCTAATCAAATTATTCTATAGGTGCTTTCCTTTTTAACAGAAATCAAAATAATGGGATTCCTCGGAAGTATGTGGACGCAGTCACAGTCACGTTTTAGCCAGTGATTCCTTTCGGCTTCATCAGGACAAGGGTATCAATATATCTTAAAGGAGAGAAATACTCTCCAACTCATGAACAGCAAGGTAACTTCGGAGGCACAAATGCCCACGAATACCCGGCCCATAGGGCCACTCGAATCCTGAATTATCACGTCGGTCCACCAAGTCAGCAAAACCCAGCTTTCCAAACTTTTCATGTTGGTGACACACTTTTTGGAGATGCATCATTTTGGGACACAGTAAAGCAGTGTAGCGAGCGATCATAGTGAACGAGCCCGAACCACCTAACGGGGGTTTCAGGGGGTTTCACACTAACTCTGTCTGTCTCCCTCTCTCTCTCTAACCGTCTCGTTCTCTCTGTCTTGCTCCCTGTCTCTCCCTCTGTCTCCCTCCCTCTCTCTCTGTCTGTCTATCTCCCTCTGTCTCTCACTGTCTGGCTCCCTCTGTCTGGCTCCCTGTCACCCTCCTCTCTCTGTCTGTCTCCCTCTGTCTCATGCTCTCTGTCTCCCTCTCACTGTCTCTGTCTCTCTGTCTCCCTCTGTTTCCATCCCTCTGTCTCCGTTCCTCTGTCTCCGTTCCTCTGTCTCCTTCCCTCTATCACCCTCCCTCTCTCTCTCCCTCTGTCTCCCTCCAACCCCTCTGTCTCTCTCCCTCTGTCTCCCTCTCTGTCTGTCTCTCTCTGGCTCCTCTATCGCCCTCTGTCTCCCTCTGTCTCTCTCCCTCTGTCTCCCTCTGTCTGTCTCCCCCTGTCTGTCTACCTCCCTCTGTCTCTCTCTGTCTGTCTCAATCTCTCTGTTCCACTCTCTGTCGCCCTCCTCCCTCTGTCTGTCTCCCTCGTGCTCCCGTTCCTTCTCCCTCTCACTGTCTCCATCTGTTTCCGTCCCTGTGTCTCCCTCCCTCCATCTCCTTTCCTCTGTCTCCCTCCCTCTGTCACCCTCTCCCTCTTTCGCTCTCCCTCTCTCCCTCTGTCTCCCTCTCCCTCTGTCTTCCTCTTCCTCTGTCTTCCTCTTCCTCTGTCTCCCTCCCTCTGTCTCTTTCCCTCTGTCCCCCTCCCTCAGTCTCCCTCTCTGTCTTCCTCCCACTCTGTCTCTCTGTGTCTCCCTCCCTCTCTCTGTCTCCCTCTCCTTCCCTCTGTTTACCCCTGACTGTCTCCCTCCCTCTGTCTCCCTCTGTCTGTCTCCATCTGTCTCTCTGTCTGTCTACCTCTCTCTGTCTCTCTCTGTCTGTCTTGCTCCCTCTGTCTCGCTCTCCGTCGCCCTCCTCCCTCTGTCTGTCTCCCTCTGTCTCCCGCTCTGTCTCCCTCTCTCTGTCTCCCTCTCTCCCTCTCACTCTCTCTCCCTCCCTCTCTATGGAGTATTGAATGATGATCATAAAAGTCTTAGTAGACCAACTGTACAGGGTTTTCTCACACATATTCCATCCATATCAGAATGAATGTATACCAGCCAGGTCAACCCCTCCCCTCATATGGAGATATTTAGAATCCTGAATGCAGTTCTCTGATGCTGGGCTTTCTCAGTTGCATTAACTTTGACCTGGAGAAAGCCATTGATACATTAGAATGGTTCTATTTTGGATAGCCACCAGGTCATATTCCTATATGAAGATGATGTCCACATACATATCCGTGGCGTTAGGGAGGGACTTGACTCAATCTCTTACACCCTTTTTAGGTCTCACCTACGTAGCGCGCATACGCTGCATAGGAGACCTTTAGTGATCGATTCTGTTTTCGCCCAAAAAACATGCACGCGTTGCAGTGCCTTCAATGGCAACGCATGCACGTTTGGCGATTTCTTTGCGGGAGCGAGTCTTGAAACCAAATGGTTCCTGCACGCTCCCGCAAGGGAAACAAGCGCAGCCCCCCTCCTCTCTCCTCTCTCCCTGCCACCAGTGCGAGGCGCGCGTGCTTGTCTTTTTTGGATCCATTTCAGAGAAAAGCAACTAAATGCTAGAAGGAAGGAGAGGTTAGGACCCGTTTCTTCAAGTCACAATTTTCAGTGCGTGAGGAGCAACACAAAAAGGGAGGGAATAATAGGAAGAGAGAGGGGGAGGGGGCAGCTGCCAGCACAGAAAAGAAGAGGACATTGTCAGTGTGTTCTCTGGGCAGTAAGGAAGAGACGGAGTCCTTTTCCTTCTCTGCCCATCCTAAACGTCCACGAATGCAAGCAGAGCCTTTTCTAAAGGCCTTTGCTATTTCTGCCCTCCTGGGACACAGTTTTGAAAAGAAAAAGTATGGGAACAGAATCTTTTTAATAAAAGAAGTAGGAGCATGCTGTGACCTTCCGATCCTCTCACCTTTACTTTATGCCCTCTACATTCCTACGCTGTTGCCCGCCAACCCGCGGTGTCTTTACTTATTGGAAGGTCTGACGGCAAAAACCAAAGGCACCCACATGATTTTACTTCTCCTTTGATGTCTGGATCAGAGTTGCCTCAGTGTATGTTTTGTGGTCCTATGATGCTGTGCTCAGGTCTTTATTACCATAGCGTGAACAGAACAGTAATGATGATGAGGATGACACCACAGTAATCATGTATTAATGCGGACCAGTGCTTCAGTTGTGGCACTGTCAGGGCCTGTGCTGGGGATTTCAGCTTCTCACCTTATTACCACAGTGATTCCCCTTTTCCATTCTTCCCTGTATCAGGGTCTGGCTGAAAAAGGGTATGTTTTTGCCACAATGTATCAAGCACTTTATTTTTCTCAGTGTGCTCTTTATCCGTTGCACAGCAGATGTCACTTACTGCAACAGTTGTATCGACGATGAGCTATAATAACCACATTACCAAGGCACTAAAAACACTTCGGTCACTCCCTTTAGACCCTCCTATTAATTTGAGGGGGGTCTTTAAAACTTTCATCCCTCTACTTGTCAACTGAAAATAGGTAGCATCAATGTTGCCAGCCTCTGGCTCCTCAGTGCTCACGGCATATAGTTGTAAGAGATAATGGTGCTGTCATAGAGACAAGAACGCGCTCTGTCCCCCACCACATCACTTCTGCAAGCTAAGCTGCACCGAAGTCTCCATCACAGCCTCAGGGATAAGCTGTACCATTTTAGGTATGATATAGAGTTCAGCCTCAAATCTCTGAAGAGAGGTGTTCAAAAACTCTGTTGCAATACAGCAACAAGTATTGCCATAGGCAATAGGTCTCGCCTTTGGGACCTTATAAGTGTTAAGCTATGAAACAGTTGATGTTGTTGCACAAATGATATTGTGCTGTATAACTAAACACTTATAAGGTCCCAAAAGCGAGACCTATTGGCTATGCCAATGCTTGTTTCATATGGTAGAGCCTCAGGCCTCATAGATAACAAGGGCAAATCATGTCCCCATCCCCTATGTTGGTGGACCCCCTACCATTTTCCTGTTTCACTCGGAACTGATCAATTGTGATGGGAAAGCTTTGGATAAATCAGCATTAACATAGTCCACGATGAGGATGACCTCAGTGATGGCAACTTCAAAAGCACAGTGACCTCCATGAGGTCCAAGGTGGCCTCCTGGACAACACTCCTGCATTCAGTCAAGGGTCCTATCGCCATATCGAAAATGGTGGTTGTGCAGATGCCTCTATTATTTTGCCCACCTCCCTCTTCTCCCCACAAGGTGCTCTTTTTTGCAAAGTGACTTATTGTTAGTAAAACTCATTTGGTCAACTGGCCGCTGTTGAGTGGTTTTATCCCTTTTTTTGTGACTTCTATTCCCACAAGTAAGCCTCGGAGCCCCTTGTTTTTCGACCTACTACTTGACTGGCCTGTTATAGTGGCTCTTTAGGTGGATTGCTGCAAATGCATTTTTAGAGGCTAGGGTGCTTCTTCCTCAACTGATTCAAGTTGCAATACAAAATCTAGTCTTCTCAAGGAAACGTGTTCACAGGGTCTACCCCGACTGAACAAGGTGGCTCTTCACTGTCTGGCATAAGATTGCATCCTTACAAGATGCAAAACCCATATGGCCTAAATGTCCTGATCCTTGCTCTACCTCATCAGTATTCATACCTGGGCTCCCACCGGCTGGCCCCTTGGAAAGCAGCATGAATAGAAACCATTGTAGATTTATTTTATAACAACTATTTACAGCCATTCCAAGATTTCACCATAATTTTACTGCATGAAGGCCACTTTTTAGCCCATGGTCTTCTCCAACACACACTCTGGACCACGAGGAGGGTGGCAGATGAGGAACCAGCTGTCCATTAGCCAACCTACACCTTATTCATGGGCATTAGCAGACACTGTGTGAATTGGGTATCCTGGTCCAAAACTGTCCGATACGCATGTCCCTTGCAACACTTTCATGCAACATCTTCGTCAAGACTGAATTTCAATGGGTCACAAATGTTAAAGGGCTAGAGTACTTGAATACCCATGAACAATTTCGAGAAAAGCCCATTTTTAGTTCATTGCATTTTATGTGCTGAACTGCGCCTCCTCTCACCTGCCCACTGGAACATCTGTCTCCTGCCCGGGATGCCATCACTATCTGGTGGACTTCTATCACATGCTCTGGAACTGTCCTTCCTTCATAACGCTTTGGATGCAAGTTTTCCAAACTTTTCCAAACTTTTACACATCTTATAAGTATGCTCACCCCACTGATGCCCCCTTCATTTATCAAACTTATCAATCACACCCCGCTGGAAGTCTGTGGCAATTCCCTCTGGTGATCAACACAGGCTGAAATCAAAGCCCTATATAGGTTGGAAACCAGTAGCTTGAGGGAACATCCAGTAGTGGAGGACTGGGATTAATTTTGGACGCCATTGTCGAAGAACCCAGGAGACAGTGCTTTACCCCTGATGAGATCACATGTATCAAATTTTGAAATTGCGATGGCCTAATTGCAATTTTCTGAGAATCGCATTTAGGTCATCACTATTTCCAATGTATGAAACTTCATGAGTTTCATATACCAATTCATACTGAGATGCAAATCGACCTACATCATTAATATTAGGGAGGTAGATCACAATTTGCAACCCCCTGGGAATCAATAAAATTGCAGGGATGGTAGCCTGCTGGGGTCAGCCGAACACCATGTCCATGACTGCTTTTGAATGAAGCAATATTTTTTTTTTAAATGAAGCTTGTTTCCCTTTAAGAAAAATTGGTTGCATTTAAAAAATAATGAAAAGCTTTCTTTAAATTTTTTAAGAGCAGACAGTGGGCGGTGGTCTCTTAAGAAACGTTTTTACAACCATTCCCAAAGGGTAAGGGGTCCCTTGGGTACTCTTCTCATTTGAGAATGGGTTACCACTAACTTGACATTAGGGGTAAATTGCAAATGTTTTGCGACCGCATTCACAGTCCCAAAACATAAATACCATTACGATTCGGTATTTGGAAGGAACACCCTAAAGAAGTCCCTTCCAAATACCAAAATCGCAAACCACAGAATCACAAAACAGGGTTTGATACATGTAAAACGCCTCTTTTGTGTTTGCAAACGGTCCAATTCTGTGAATTGGCCTGTTTGCGAATGCAGTGTTGGTCCCCTAAACATCCAATCTCCTTGATTAATTTTGACACATACATTGGCCTTTAGGATTCTAGACCTTTTCACTGAATTTCCTTGAATCCAGTTCCGGCCCATTTGAACCTCATCTTCAACGATCACTCCCTATTCCACTATGAGGGGGAATGCAGATCTGCCAAATAACAAGGTGGCACTTTGTGACACATGTTATCACCACAGTGTGAGACATGATATGAGCTCTAATCACATGGTCAACCGGCGAGGAACTGATATCATAAGATGGCAGGGAAAACCACTGTAAATAGTGAATTTACAGCTAATTTTCAGAGGCTTTGCGCTTCAGACATTCATTAGGAAGTATGACAACATCCCAGGACATCAGCACCAGCCGGTAGCAAGCTTTCTTTTTTTTTTTTTGGAGGAGGGTGCTTGGGGTAGGGTGTGGATACAAGTGTCTCTTAGGTACATCTTGGCACAGTGACCGACCCCTCCAAGGCTTCGCCCCTTCCTCACAGTTGAGATGTTTATTCAAGTTGGCAGGTATGGGAATGCCCTGTCACTCCCCTGTTTTTATCCCTCCTCCTCTGATACCACCTCATTATTTTATATGGCAGAGACATTTCCATTACAGACCCGAATCCCTCTCCCATCTTTCTCCCCCTGACTTCACTTACAAATGTTCTATGCGAACAGGGACTGACTCACCCCCATGCCCCTAAGCATTCTCCTACTACCTTTGCTCCTCCCATCTTTCTGATCCTGGCAGTTTTGTTTGTTGTTTTTTTGTATACCATAGATTTATAACTGCATACCTGCCAACTCACATGGTGCCCCTGTGTTACACACAATATCCGGTCCCATCACACAATCACCCGGTGAGGAGCTGATATCACAAGGTGGCGGGGAAAACAAGCTGAAACACACTGTAAATAGTGTTTTTTGCTAATTTTTCAAGGCTTTGGGCAGCCGATGTCCATTAAAGAATGTGAAAACACACCAGGACATTGGCACCAGCCTCAGCAAGCTTAGTTTTTTGTGGGGGAGGTGGCATGGGGGCAGGGTAGGGTTCAAAAGTTGCTCTTAGGTACTTCTTGGAATGAGGCCCGCCTTCTTCAAGGCCCACCCCTCCTCACACTGTAAGGTTTTTGTTCAGGTTGGCAGGTATGTAACTGACAATTTTTCTAGCACAACATATGCATTCATGATGTGCCATGACCACACCCAACTCAAGGTTACCTGTACTAACATGAAACTGATTTTTCATTGATCCTTCAATGCTAACAGACATTTGTGTACTTGGCTATAATAATATCATTAATTTCATGTCATACACATGGTGCATGTCTAAGGGGTGACAGATGGGGGAGAATGGAGGATTTTCACTCAGTTGCATCCCAGGTCTGCACATTGGAGACCTTCATCTGTTCTTTGGTTATGGGCTATAGGAATGCTGAAACCATGATATGTCCTCACAAGGAGAGGTTACCTAAACTGTGACTGCAATTACTGGTTTGGTTGACAATAATGTCCTTTTATTTGCTATACTTTGCAATGGAATTTCCTGTGACTGCTTGAAAACAATAAAAGGCATCTATGTACTTTCAAGATGGTTGTATACTCTGTTAAATATGTATGTATACGACTATCTTAAAGTGTACTTTTACGACTCTTATTTCCATAATTTTTTCCCCAAAAAGTATATTAAGCTAAAACGTAAAGAATACAATGATTTTGAAAACAGACTTCCTCAGAATGAATATCAAAGGAAATACTGATGCAACATCACCTCAGTGTTTCACCAAAATGCAATGATAAAATGTGCTCCTAAAGGAGCACAGAATAATCTAGAGCATTGTCTGTTTGATTTATGGAGGAATTATACTGGCTATATATATATATATATATATAGGTTTGTCTCAACCTAAATGGCCTCTAAGCCCAAACATAATGATTAGTTGTGTAAGTGATGTACATTTACAACTGCAAAGTTTAACCTTCATGACATGGAATACACTTAGGGGCATATTTAGGAGAGCCTTGCTTCATGCTTGCACCACCCATAGTAGCACATGTGTGACACAAGGCTCGCATTCAGATTTATGAAGCCACGTAAAGCCACCTTGCATGGCCTCATAAATCTTGAATAAAGCAATGCAGCGCAAAGCGTTGCATCAACTTACTCTGTGTAAGGGAGGCATTCCATGGACGTTGTGTTTTTTTTCCAATTTTGATGTTCGCAGAGCACGTAGAGGAGATTACCCCAGTATTTTATTTTTGTGCAGGAAGGTGCCCCGACCTGCACAAAAACAATCCTGCCCACAACACAGGTACCCTTGCACCATAGCACAAGGGTGCCTTCATTGGTACTAGGCTGCAGAAACGGAACCAGCGCAGTTGGAAAGGATAGAAATGCACTGTATTGCATAAATACTGTGCATTCCTGCCCTTTCACTTTGGGGTAGGTTACTTGCTGCGCTGCCCTACCACAAATCCCCATAAATGAGGACCGTAAAAGGTAGGGTTCAAGCTGACTCTAGACTGCTAAGCAGTCCTTCCAAGTGCAGCAGCAGTCTTTCAGAGTGCACAGCAAGTCAAAACAACAGGCAGTCCATAGATTCCTTCCACCGGTCAATTAATGAAATAAAAAGTAGGTCTGAAGGGCATTTTTAAACCATGGTGCCCTTCTTCTGGAAGCTTCTAGAAAGGTTCTTTGAACTGCATGAAATTTCCGGACTCCCATGCCCTGGCTCCAAGATAGCTGAATTGCCAATGTGAGGCCATTAGGCCCTTTGTGTGAAGGCAGATCACAGGCTATTCAGTTGTAAGTGTAGCTTTTCTCAGCTCAAGCCCCCATCCTGCCAGCAGATGGCCCAATGAGGCACACCTAATCCTTCTATTGTGTGTCTGTCTGGGAGGAATATACAAAGTATGTCAGCTACATACAGTCACATGACCCAAGACAAGCTGTAAGCCCTAAAGGGCTAAGTGCAGGCAAATACCAACTTTTAAAAGTTATTCTAGACACAAGGGTTCCTATGAGGTAAGTGTGGCTCTTGACTTCCACAGCATAAGTGATAGCAAAACCTTATAACATACTATAACTTTCTAAAAGTGGCATTTTCAAAATTGTAGTGAACAATCTGACTTTACCATTGAAGAGGGTTTATCATTGCAATTTCATAGATACCAAACATGGAATAGCTACCTGACCCCAAATAGGAATTATGGCTTATTACAGGTAATAAAGGTATTAAGTAATACCCAATGTTATCCTATGAGAGCGGTAGGCCTCAAGGTAGTGAAATTTGATTTTAGGAGTTTTCAGTACAAGTACATGTCACACTTTAAAGCACAAGCCCAATGTTTTATTTATGCAGCACCCTGCCAAATGGGCTACCTATAGCCTTCCTTTGGGTGACTTATATGTAATAAAAGTGGTGTTTAAGGCTTGGAAATGGGGTTTAAATGCCAAGTCATCATTGCAGTATAAAACTGCATTCAGTCTGCAGTGGAAGGCCTGGGGAATGTTTTAAAGTGCTACTTAATTAGGTGGCACAATAGGTGCTGAAGTCCCCCTGGTGGCATTTACTTTACTGACCCTAGTTATATGGTATACCACTGTACAAGGGACCAATAGGTATTTTAAATATGCCAATCAGGTGTAAGCCAATTAAAGCATGTTCAGGAAAGTGAGCACAAGCACTGTAGCACAAGTTAGCAGTGGTAAATTCCAATAGGCAAAAAACTAATTTTAGCAAAAGAAATGAATGTAAGTAGGCAAAGTGTTTGGGGTAAACCACTCTAAGGTTGACAGGTCTAACACACCGCAGCATAAAACATTTTTTTGGGGGAACAAGGAGATGAAGTGCTGTATTAAGAATCACATGATGTTGAGCCAACACCAGCACTCAAACCTGGTTCTCCAGTCAGCAGCTAAGGCTGTTATGCCACATCACCTCCCTGCTTGGTTTGAGCGATACTTAACACTAGGCTCTGTTGTCAAATCTACTTGCTCATGGTCTTTGCATATCTACTTCAGAGTGTTTCTCAACATCATGTAAATTCCATTTTGTGTAAAGTGATCTTCTTGGTGGACTATTTCAGGCATATAGAAAAGTATATTGTTAATACAAAAACAGCATAGAAGCAAAGCCTGATATTCATTTCTGAAATTTCCAAAGGCTGTCTCTCAATTTTAGATATGAGTATAATATTATTCTTTATTGAGCAGTAATCGCATCCATAAAATAAACAGGAATAGAAAACAGTGACATATTGATATCAAACAACATGTCGCAGTATGAGCAAAATCGCCAAAGTCCTTATATCCATCAGTCATCTCTAAAGTTCCTTCATCTTATCAATTTTTGATAGAACTAAGTCCCTTTCTCCCATGTTAGCTATTAGTGGTATTTTGTGAGAATGATTTTAGAACATGGGGAATTGTTCAGTCTGTCAGTCAAAAATCTTTATATGACCAGATAACTGGTCGCAAAAGCACACAGGATGAATACAAAGTTAACAATCAATATTAATACAAGAAAAAAACAACATATACAATAAATAAAGATTTAAAACATCTAAAATGACAACAACAAGTGTCCCATGTTTGGTCTATAAAAGATTTTACATTGCATAACATTTCCTAAGTTTTAGGGCAGCAATGATGTAATAAATAATAGCATAACAAATTTATGGGGAGGTTAAAGATTGTAAATATCCTAAACCCTCTTTGTATGAAGTAAAATGCATGTGCGAGAGAATAAGGTGCAGAAATTGACCCTGTATTGAGTAATACAATGTGCAAAACAGCATTAAGTGCACAGTGGATTGAGTGGAAACAGCATCACACGGATAATTTGAAAGAAAGGTAACCAAAAATAAGCCTGAGAAAAGGCAACTAATTGATGAATTCAATTTAATCTTAGCCTGGTCAAATAGAATAAGTGCTGTGGGTTACCAAACCAGATTAAATAAAATTCTGTTTCAGGGGAGTTAAAAATGTGCATATAATTGATGGTTGCATCTGAACTGAAAGACTTTTCAATTCTGGTCTCTTCTCTATGAGAGGCAAACATTTCTTTAACCCTCTCTTTTGTTTGGAAATCTATGAAAAGAACACTCAGAATTAAGTTATATATTTTTTTTACATAAGCCAACCATGGGACAGCAATCATGTTATCAAAATTCAAACAACCCTTCAGAATTTCCCTCGAGAAGCCGAACCTAGGAGTGCTCCTTTGTTTTACCCACGGTAATAAAGGAGCTATACCAATAACATCTTCCCAAAATCCCTTCCCCAAATACTGAATGTGTGATAAAACTTGGGCTGTACAAGGGTAGTGCTAAAAGTCTATGTAGAAACTTATTTTCTACTGTCTCTATCTTTCCTGGAACTGTATAACCCCACACTCGAGCCGGCCGGCAACAAGGGATAGACACTTACTTCTGTACAGCTGGATCATCTCCCTAACTGGTTTGTGCACCAGTATTTTCATATACCTGAATGTAGCTTCACCGGCTATCCCCATCTTTTGCGATCTCTGATTAACTAAACTTTCCCAAGGCTCATTAGCATCATCAAAAGACCTAGATAATTAAAAGAAAATACCTTTTCTATTAATATACCTCCATTATTGAAAATCTTAGTCTTTGAACTTTTGGGGCCACAGGTCATTATAAATGATTTTTTATGAATTACCTTAAGATTTACCTTACTCATTGAGAGCCCGATGTAGGTAATCCCAGATTACCGATTCTTAAATACTGAATCATACCGATTCGCTGTTTAAGAAAAGGCAATCGGGATGTAGGTAACAAATTACCGAATCGGTATTTACCGATTCGGTAATTGCCATTGATTCCTATGGGCCGAATCGGTAAGTTTCGGTAATTACCGAATCGGTAAATACCGATTCGGTAAAATTACCGAATAGTCAAGGGTGGTAGGGTGTCACTTTGACACCCTGTTACACCCCTGATTCAGGCTACCTCCGTGGGTGACATAATCAGTTCTGCATGACCACTAGTAGCATTCCAATCATGGAAACACCAATCCACAATAACATTTATAACAGGAGCACTTGCACTTTACCACTGAGCAACCTTAGGGCATGTATGTGTGCCACATGGCACAGGTGTACATGCACAGATTTGCATGTGCACAGGTATTCGTTATTTACCACCAACTAATAGTTGGTGGTAAAAAACGAATCTTTAAGTCCCTGTGGCACTGTTTTCAGTGCCACCTACATCTCAAATTACCGATTCGGTAAATATACCGATTCAGTAATTCACAGATCGGTAAATTTACGGATTCTGTAAATTTACCGATTTGGTAATTTTTAAGCCCCCTACATCTCAAAATCCTAATACCGGTCGGTAACGGCCGAAATCGGCCCTTACCGACCAGTATTTGCTTACCTACATCTGGCCCTGAATCAACAAAACCATTTAAAAGACTTTGAAGGCCATTTGCTGTTAACCTCAGAAGAACTGCGTCTCCACATACAAAATAACTGGAGCTACACAAGTGATGATTTGCTTGCTTTCTTTACTACAGGCCCCTAAATATATCAAGGGGTAAATAAAAAATAAAAACAAAAATGAATCCAAAATGCAACCCTGACTCACTCCTCTGCTCACCCTTATAGGTTTTGTAGTGTCCCCCTGAAGTGTGCAAAGCACTTTAATGGTTGTGTCCCAATACATACGCTTGACAATGTCCAGCAAGGAAGGATCCACACCTTTCTGTCAACTAGGTAAAAGGCTCAGGAGCAGTCCATACATTCCATATGGAGGGCACCTCTGCTGGCATTGATATACTTCCCCCAGATGAGGTTTAAATTAAGGGCCTGCTCTACCATCCCTAAACTAGGGCAAAAACCACAGTGAAAAGGAGAACAACAGGAGTTCAACTCTGCCCAATCCTCCAATTTTCCCAGTATGACCCACCCAACAATCTTGTCTGTACAATAAATTAATGAGTTTGGACGGTAGCAAGCAGGCTGTTAGTTATGACACCTTTTGAGTTGTTTCCTCTGTCTTTTTGCTTTCTGACCTCCCGGTTGTGACTCAGTCCGGCTGGTTTAGTGGCTCTGCTCACATTTCTCACTGTTGCTCAGTGGTAAAGTGCAAGTGCTCCTGTTATAAATGTTATTGTGGATTGGTGTTTCCATGATTGGAATGCTACTAGTGGTCATGCAGAACTGATTGTGTCACCCACGGAGGTAGCCCTGTAAATGTATCTCAGAACTGCCACTGCAGAGTCTGGGCACAGTTTGTAACTGCCCAGTTGACCAGGCAACTGCACCCAATAGCCAGGCCCTAGTCTTCCCTTTTCTTACACCTGAGTCACCCCTAAGTTAGGCCCAAGGTACCACTGTGGCCAGAGTGCTGTGTAAATTAAAGGTAGGGCATGAACTGGTGTGTGTGAAATGTCCTATAGTGAATAACAGTGTATTTCGTTTTTCACTATGGCAAGGCTATCTGTCCCCTAAGATAGAATGGGAGTTTTACTTCAATTTCAAAAAAAGCTTTTATTCGATTTGTACATACAAATCATACAAGCAAAAGAAATACATAGTTAAAATATTTAAAATCACCATATGAACTCTTATAAGAAAAGATGGTAAGACAATGTGCAAAAGGTTAGAGTGCAACAATTAATAAGTGATCTTGTCTCTATAAGTCAACATACTATTATAAAATACAAGACATTCATAAATGAACAGACAGGAGATCAGTAGGGATTACTCAATAGGCCTTTCCTGGCAACTGTACATCAAAATCTTTAAATAATCATAATATACTGTGGACAACTACAAATATGAATAATACCTTAATTACAGAAATTGATATAAAATTTGAAGGCGTATAAATACAGACAGGAATGTAAACAGTAATAGCAACCTAAAACAATTCCTGGCAGCTGTATAACATAGGTACAGACAGGTAAGTATAAAAATATTATAGTACAATACTTTTCCTGGCAGCTGTACATTTCAAAATAAAAGTAGCCAGAAAAAAGCAAATCTCCTCATTCTCTAATGAGGATAAAAATATCAGTGCTGTTTCTGTAGTACGAATATTGTATTTAATAAAAATTGGCTTAAGGTATTTTAACCTGAAAAAATGAAAAAATTTACAAAAAAGTAAGAAATGGCAACTACTCTGCCGGGAAATACTGTCACACGGACAGGGTATGTCTGAACTGGTTTTTGTGTTTGGAAAAGCAACCAGATGGTGAACAATGCCCAATCTGACACGTGTTAAAACATACTGATGAGAGGGACGAGTCACATACACAAGATAGGATTGGAATCCCGAAGTTAGATTTAAATCTTTATAAAATTTCACGGTAACAAGATTGCCAGAGATTTTATCTCGCTCTGCCTTTCGGAAGTTTAGGAACGTTGTCTTAATTTCTTTTTTTGAAATAGAAACAACCTCTTCAGGCTCACGAAACACATCAATATTAAAAAGAAGGAGATACCAGCGGTGAATGTATCTCAACCACAATATGCGTGAAGAGTGGTCTAAGCCTATACAATCAAGAATAATATCCTGAGTGAATCGAGTCTCTGGCTTAGCCCAAATAGAACGCCACAATAAAAGTGGCCGGACTGCTGCTAAGTCAGAAATAAACTTGATACCAACTTCTTCGTGGATCAGCTGGATGGAGGCAGAAGGGGGAACACATAACAACCTCCTTAAAAACTTATTTTCCTCCTTCTGCAGGGATATACCCTCGCTATGTCCCCACACCCCTGCCCCATACAGAGCAGAGGAGACACAGCATGCATTGTATATGTTCATCATGTCTAAAATGCTTCGTGAGCCAAGTTTAGAGACAAAACGAAAAATACTGCTAGTAGACCGCAGCATTTTTAGTCTAATAGAATCAAATTCCGAGGTCCAGGACCCACTATTGTTGTATGTAATTCCTAGATAACAAAAGGACTTGACAGGAGTCAACTTTTCCTTATCCAGAAAAAAAGTATGCTTTACCTGCTTAGCTGCCTGACCGCAAGACATTACATACGTCTTGGTTTTGTTCACACGAAGCCGCCTAACTTGAATAAACTGCATAAAATTATCGATTAGGCGCTGAAGGCCCATCTGTGTTCGGGATAAAAGAACAGCGTCATCCGCGTAAAGTAACAGCGGAACAGGTTTACCACCAATCAAGGGGGCATCTGCTGGGATGTCAGCCAAGGTACGGTCGACGTCATTAATAAAGAGAGAAAATAAAAGCGGGGCAAAAACACATCCCTGGCGTATGCCCCGAGACACTTTAAAAAACGGGGTACATTCACCAAGGGTGCCATAGCGGACTTTACAGGAGAGTTTTTCGTAGAGTCTAGCCAAAAAATGAACTATTTCCCTTGGGGCCCCTGCATCAAGCAAAACCTCCCAAAGAATGTTATGGTTAACCAAATCAAAAGCGCTGCTCAAATCAGCAAAACATAAAAAGAGGTTGCCATTTTTAGCCACAGTATATTTATTGATTAAAAGGTCCAGATTTACACATTGGTCCAATGTGCCCAGGCCTTTCCGAAAGCCATATTGGACTCTAGTTAGGATGTTAGAATCAGTTGCCCAGTCTTCCAGCCTCTTGAGCAAAATCCTACTCATCACCTTTACAGAGGCGTCCAATAATGAAATTGGACGGTAGTTAGAGGCCTCTGATTTATCACCTTTCTTATGTAAAGGAATAATGACCGATTGGCCCCAAGTGGATGGAAAATTAGTTTCTGCCGCACAATTAAATATCCTCGCCAAGATGGGAGCCCATAAAGCCGTTTCATCTTTGTATAGATCCAGCGGGACCCCATCGGGGCCAGGGGCCTTGCCTCCTTTGCTTAAAGAAATTGCTTCATGGCTTTCATCTAATGTTATTCCCAACGGGAGGGGTAGCCATGAAGTAGGCTCAGATGGTAGTGACTCAGAAGATAACCCTTCTGGATTAAATATTTTGGAAAAATGACTAACCCAATCACTGCATGCCACATAAGAAGTTAATTCTGGAACATTTTCTTTATTGAGAAACGGGCTGTTAATTGTTTCCCAATACAGTTTGCAGTTTTTAGTCTCGGCTGCTTCCTTCAACTTATCCCACGCCTCAGTCTGTAATACCCTTTTCCTAGTGTTAATTGCTATTTTATATCTAGCCCTAAAGTATTGTATATCCGTCTTGACGCGTGGTTTGGTGCCTAAAGCATTCTTTAGATCGCGAAGGGCGACTATACAGGTCTTATCAAACCACCCCTGCTTCGGACCTCTATTGGCTAACGGGGCCTTAGTAAAAATACCATCAATAATGCTATTCATGGACACAAAGTGAGCTATTAGGCAGCCAAAATCACAATCATCATCCAAACAGGAACTAATTTGATTTTTACATTGAGTAAGAACCTCCTTCTGCTTAACTTTAGAATTTAAACCAGTCCATTTAATCCTTAGACCCTTTGGTCTAATAGGTACTAAGTCGGTTGAACATTTTCCACCTGAAACTAATGAGGTACCATGCCCTAAGAGGGTGACACGAAGGCTGTTATGGTCACTGAGACTTTCTTCGTTTACATACAGATCAGTAAAGTCTCCGCTGCTAGACAACAAAATGTGATCTATAAATGATCCTGCATCTCTGCCTGTAAATGTAGGGCATGTTATTGCCTGGTTGTTTGTGTTGCAGTTTAACAGGGACATGTCTAGTGTGACTAGCATATTATTTAATGTGGAACCATAACTGCAATGTTGGAAGTGAGGAGAATCCTCCCTCGCCCCCAGGCCCCCCCAATGGCTACTCATTGCTGCGCCAAAGCCGCAGATGTTCCCGTTAGACAAATGGCAGGGCTGCAGGTTAAAATCCCCTGCCCAGACAACCTCGGCCTTTCTTTTCGAGATACCAAGGGCCTTGACAATTTCCCTTTCTAGAGGCAGTAGAATATCCCCTCTAGTAGCATCAAAAATATTGTTGTAGAAATTTACTACGACTAAATCAATATTCTTCCTGCACTCCACCCTTATAACTTGGCTGTGAGTCCCCACAGTCGTACTGTATTTGACCGTACAATCACACAGCTTGGTGGATAAAAGCAACAAAAGGCCCCCCTTAGCCCTACCCGAGCTAGATTTGGTTGCTCTAAGACAGTAAGATGCATACCCTTCGATATTAATAGGGTCCAGACACCAAGTTTCCTGCAATAAAATTAGGTCCAATCCCTCCCCCAAAAAGCTGGTCCAGAAGGGTGTACCTAGTTTACTGGCAAGGCCAGCAATGTTCCAGGAAACAAGAGAGAGTCCTGCTGGTTTACTAGAATCGCCAACAACAGACGACTCTGGCTGAATTGCTGGTAATAGGGCAGGACCATCTTCCCGAGAGATGGTATCTGGGCTTAATCTGGGGCTAACAGTAGCTGTACATGCATCAAGGCTACCCCTATTTTCTACACGTGGGAGGGGTATTAGCGATGACACCATTAAGGGTTCAAGAAGTGCGGCTAAAGGTGTGACTGGAGAAGAACTCGCCATATCTAAATAGGACGTAGAGATGTTTGAATCCAGAGCTTCAGTAGGGCTGAGTCAATCTACCTCGTCTAACACAGCATATCTGTTTGGATGGGCGAATTGTGAAAACAGGGGATCTTGGGAAGGGGGCAAGTCCTGCCATGTTTGTTGCCACTGGTGTTTAACTGGTTGTAGTGGCTGAAAGGGTTGCTGGCCACTGATGGGCAGGCTGAAGTAGGGGTGGTGGAAAATGGGGGGGATGTTGCCAATGAGAATTAACATGGTGCAGGGGAAAAGATGAAGCATTTGATGGCTGCTGCTGAAAGTTAACATAATGTGGAAAAAAAGGGGGCGGGTGTGGTGGTTGCTGCCAAGGTTTGGCAGCATGTTGCGGGGGGTACACATATCCTCTATTACTTTGAAAGGTGGAACAAGGAGGGTTTAGTCTTGAAGACATCGGTAAAAAATAAGACAAAGGAAGTGGGTTAATTTGAGTCGCAGGACCACTATTGGGTGCATTACATATATAGCTAGCTGCCCCTATATCCCTAAAATTAACTGTAATTACGTCCCCTACTATTGTTTTCTTGCTTCTGCCCACCCAGTCCCCTCTACGCATGGTAAGAATTTCACCGTTCATGTTGTTAGGTAGAGGTTTGTGTAAGTGGAGCCATTGAGCACATTTATTTCTAAGCTCAGTGAAAGTTTCTTTTACTCCCTCCTTCAACGGGGGGACTGCTGTCAACACAACCACAAAAGGGGAAACCTCTGGTGGTAGATTAATTGACCTAAAACGTGCCTGCTTTGGCTTAGGACCTTCAGGTTTGTTCGTAGGAAGAGGTACTAAGGGTGTATTAGATTTCCCTACAACCTCTTTTACTTGAATAGTGGTAGTATTATTATCAACAACAACAGGGTGTTGGTGAGTCAAAACAGGAGCCCTCACCTTCGAAGTGGGTATAGTTGTGGATTGGACAGAGTTGTTCCCTGTTTGCGACAGATGGGATATAACTGGGTTCCCAGGGGCTACCGTTACTTGAACGTTGTTTAATACATCTTTAGGGGGCTGGATACACGATGAACGTTTAGGGGCTACTTCTGTAATCCCTTGTAGCTGATCAGGCCCTTGCCCATTCGTTTTGTGTGGCCATTTAGAATGTATTAAAGATGTAAGCCTGTCCAATTT
Organism: Lissotriton vulgaris; assembly: GCF_964263255.1. Lineage (NCBI taxonomy): Eukaryota > Metazoa > Chordata > Amphibia > Caudata > Salamandridae > Lissotriton > Lissotriton vulgaris. Next base: position 84,234 of record NW_028248153.1, read on the forward strand.
GGAAATTAAAGGCTTGATTTGTGCTGCTACTGTGGCTTCAAGGTCTAATTTTAAATCTGTTACCATGTTTTGCACCCAGCAAGGAATACCTGATGTCATTTGTGGAGTAGGGGAAGTCAGATTGTGATTCCTAACTGTTGCTTTTAGTTTATTTTTACCCTTAGATAAAGCCTTTGGTGGATTGATAGCCCTTCCCCGAGGAACTTTAGGTACAGGAGCTGTTTCCACATCATTAAACCCACTCTGACTCGGCGCCGCTTTGCCAGATGACTGACAGGCTTCTAGATCTGGTGTAACCTCCAGGTCAACAAAAGACGGGTCTGAGTCTGATGGGGCAACCGATAAATCAACAGTATTTGGTACAGTCGAAGTACTATTAGTGGGCATGGTTAGGGGTAGGGAACAATTATTCGAAGACTGCAAGACGGGTGATTTAACATTTGCCAGAGAACCCAAAGATGAGCGCTTAGCATTTGCAAGGTCCATGGAGACTCTCTTTTCCAATAAAACAATACTTTGGTCAATAGTCTCATGTACACGAGAAATAAAAAGATCTATAGGTCCAGTCACCTGTGCTACCGCCGTAGCTTTTTTCGCGCAACTTCTGGTTCTATTGCGCATGGCCGACATCTTGGACATTAATGATGATTGAGGGCGAAAGAGCAAGGGTTCAGGGCCAGGGCCGTCCTCTGCCGTCCTTGAACGGCCTTAAATGGCCCGCTCTTTGCCCGGTCTTCGCCCCGCGCGCGTCCCGCGTGCGCGTTGGGGCTGCACAGATTTTATTGGATGAGCAAGAGAGGTGGAGAGGGCGGGAAGAGGACCAGCTGCGGCCGATCAGCGCCACGCTGCACGCTGGTCCTCGCAGTCCCGCCTCGAGGAGAAGGGTTGATTTTTGCTCTTCTCAAATCGCGATGGTGCTCCTGTGCACGGATTAAGTCTTGCCTTCGAGCGGCTCCCGCGGAGCGGGGGCCGCGAGGCGTGAAGGTTTTGCTGGCGCTGGACACAAAGTTGAAATGTGGAGCAAGAGGCAGGCAGCACACACGACGTCCAGAAGGCAGAACCCACACTCCTATCACACCGCTTGATCTTTATCGGTGGAGGGGGCGGGAAGAGGACCAGCTGCGGCCGATCAGCGCCGCGCTGCACGCTGGTCCTCGCAGTCCCGCCTCGAGGAGAAGGGTTGATTTTTGCTCTTCTCAAATCGCGATGGTGCTCCTGTGCACGGATTAAGTCTTGCCTTCGAGCGGCACCCGCGGAGCGGGGGCCGCGAGGCGTGAAGGTTTTGCTGGCGCTGGACACAAAGTTGAAATGTGGAGCAAGAGGCAGGCAGCACACACGACGTCCAGAAGGCAGAACCCACACTCCTATCACACCGCTTGATCTTTATCGGTGGAGGGGGCGGGAAGAGGACCAGCTGCGGCCGATCAGCGCCGCGCTGCACGCTGGTCCTCGCAGTCCCGCCTCGAGGAGAAGGGTTGATTTTTGCTCTTCTCAAATCGCGATGGTGCTCCTGTGCACGGATTAAGTCTTGCCTTCGAGCAGCACCCGCGGAGCGGGGGCCGCGAGGCGTGAAGGTTTTGCTGGCGCTGGACACAAAGTTGAAATGTGGAGCAAGAGGCAGGCAGCACACACGACATCCAGAAGGCAGAACCCACACTCCTATCACACCGTTTGATCTTTATCGGTGGAGGGGGCGGGAAGAGGACCAGCTGCGGCCGATCAGCGCCGCGCTGCACGCTGGTCCTCGCAGTCCCGCCTCGAGGAGAAGGGTTGATTTTTGCTCTTCTCAAATCGCGATGGTGCTCCTGTGCACGGATTAAGTCTTGCCTTCGAGCGGCACCCGCGGAGCGGGGGCCGCGAGGCGTGAAGGTTTTGCTGGCGCTGGACACAAAGTTGAAATGTGGAGCAAGAGGCAGGCGGCACACACGACGTCCAGAAGGCAGGGAGTTTTACTTAATAAAATATCTTATAAGCATAACCTCTCATTGGGACAAAATTGGGAAATGGAGTTTAGTATGCCTATACTCAGACTGCCAAAATGAACCTTTTAGTAAAGCTGATTTTTATGTCCGGTTTTTTAAATACCACTTTTAGAAAGCTGGCATTTTCTTGCTTAGCCATCCTGTGTGCCTCTGCTGTGTTTGTGGATCAACTGTCTGGCTTTGGTATGACAGAGCCTGGGGATGTGCATGCTCTTCAAATGTCCACAGGGGGGGGTGAGGTGTGCTCTGCCTTTCACGGCTTGGCTGAATAGGCCTGGACTGCATTTGGAGTAGTGGGAGGGGATTGGATTTTCTTGGACCTGAATGGGCCTGGTCTGCCTTGGACGATGCTGTCTCCACCTTCTGCCAGGGAGCTGGGCCAGGGAGAACAGAACTGTTTTTTGCTGAGCACAGACACTCTGTGCCACAGAGACAAAGGAATTTTAAGTGTAAGTATTGGGGCCCAAACCCTAGAACTTTAGAACTTGCTGAAATCAAGTAACCTACCAGGAAGAAGTTCTGGAAGAGCTGCCAGGAGGAGTCCTGCTCATTTGCTCTGTTGTTGCTTTGTTGGGTTGGCCTGCAGTTGCTGCTTCTGCCTTGGGCAGTGAAAGGACTGGACTGAACTTTCTTTACTTGTGCTGAGTATCTCCTAGGGCTTGAAGTAAAGCTTGCCTCCTGTTTTGGGGTCTGCAAAGACTTCAACAACCTCTGGGTACCACTTCTGGATCTGTTTTTTCAGTTTCCACAAAGAAGGGAAAAGCAACCACTGAAGGCACCATCGCATCTCGTACCGTAATCCTGGTCTTGCTGGCGACCGACGCTGCTGCCACCAAGCTGCTGCTTGCATCGTGACCTGTGGGCACTGCACTCTGCATCGTGTTGCTTCACTTGGCCGCCCTGGTCTCACTGACCCTGCCTGCTGACTTTGACACCTGTGACCGCATCGTGGCTGGGGGCATCTCTTCATCTCTTGTAAGTCCAACAACACTTCGCCTCATCCCACATCGCAGTCTAGGCCAACTGATGCCTGCTCCCACTAACCGGCTATGTCACTTGCACTGTGACCTGCCAGCACCTCAATGAGCTTCGCCTCACTCCACATCATAGCCCTGGTCTCACCAATGCAGCTGAGCGACCGTCACTGAGCTGCTGTCTGAACCACACCTTTAGGGTAGCGCACACTGCACCGCTTCACTTCACATTGCAAACACAAGTGTTGCCATGACTGGCTCGCACCAATGTTTCGCCCGCAACATAAAAGGTACAGTTTATGAGTCTGCCGACACTCCAGACCTACTCGGTCATACAGAACTGTTGGATTCTGTTGTTTTCGGTATTGCAGGAGCAACGGATGATGACTTGGAAGAACTGTGTCTTTGAGATATTTCTACAATTGTAAGGATACCTTGCAAAGTATAGATTTGTCAGTACTGTATGTTGGATTTTTATCATTTTGGTCTTGTTTTAGGTATATAAAATTATTGGATGTTTTTCTAAACTTTTGTGGTGTCCTTTTGTAGTGTTTTCACTGTATTACTGTTGGTTATGTGCAAATGATAAGCTTCACTGCTCGTGCCAAAATTCCAAGAGGGTGAGTAGGGGTTACTGTAGGAGTGTATCCCTCACCCTGAATAGGAAGAGGGGTTTTACTTGGACAAAGGTGCAAACCATTGCTAACCGGAGACCCCCATTTCTAATAGAGGGAAATTCCGATCCCTCTTTTTAAATATTTAGAAAAATATAGCCTCCCTTCAAAACCCGATTAAATTGCCCCTAAATGCTGCTCTCAAGAGATTTGCTAAGAGAGCGGCCCAAAAGTCAACATTGTGCTTAAAAAGATCTATTGGAACACCTTTAGAGCCTGAGGACTTGCCACTCGCTGCAGTCTGGATAGCTGTTACAACAGAGCTCCTACGTCGATGACACCCAGCTTATCCTCTTCTTCACCAACTAACCCACAACCTCCAGAAACTACTTCCACAGCGAAATGAAGACCGTTATCACATGGATGAAAAATATTCACATCATACTCAACTCGGACAAGACCTAAGCCCTCATCCTGGGACCCAGGCCCTCAACCTGTGATAACTCTTGGTGGGCCACCGCTTTGGGAATCCCTACTCTTACGGACCCTCAGGAAACCTCTGCATCATTCTGGACTTCGAGCTCACAATGAACCTTCAGATCAACGCTGTATCCTCATCTTCATTCCACAAGCTTCACCTACTTCGTAAGACATTCAGATGGATCCCCACCGAATCCAGAAAGATGGTCAGCCACGCTCTCATTTGCAGCAGACTCAACTACGGAAATGCACTCCATGCTGGCATCACCCAGAAGCTCCTCAGAAAACTACAGAACAAAATGCAGCAGCCAGACTGGTTCTCAATCTCCCGTGCCACAGTCACATCACCAAACACCTTTGAGAACTTCACTGGCTCCCAGTCAACAAAAGAATCACTTTCAAACTCCTCATACATGCCTACAATGACCTCAATGATGCAGGGACCAGCACATCTCAACCACTGCCTCTCACTCCATGTTCACAACTGACACATTCACTCCACTCAACTGGCCCTGTCTACCACCCCACAGATCCACAAGACCAGAACCTCAGGCAATCCCAGTCACTGACCCAATTCTGGAAGGATCCCAAGGCCTGGCTCTTTGACGAAACCCCAGCACCCAGACGGATCATCAGCCCTCCTTTCAGAATAGCAAAGCTTTATAAACCCCTGATTGATTGATTGATTGATTGATTGACAGAGGGCAGGCTTATAAGATTGGCTAGCCAGTGCTAAAAAACATATCTGGATTGATATTCCCAGGAGAGGCCCCTGCAAGTAAGAGCAGTGGGGCGGTGGGGCAAGTTTGGGGGGAATTCGGCTGACGATTAGGAGTGAAAATTAAATAAATAATGAATTTTCCCTCGTCTTTGTATGTCGAAATCCCCCCCGCCCGACTGCTCTTACCTGCACTGGCAGCGGCTGGAGATTCTTACAATTTATTTGGATGTGTCATTTTGCTTCATTATGTCGTCTCGTTCCAAGTGTCAGAGCAACTCCCTTGGAATATCCAAGGTTATTTCTAACCCAATAAATTATTATCATGTGCGGGTGTTCTTTATTAGCAAGGCAAAAATATAAATGAAAAACCTGATGCCACTTTGTGGACTGTAAACCACCAGCCAGAGTCTGAAATTACACACACATTTTTGAGGAATAGACCATCTCTGATTATTAGCAATAGCTACAAATGAGAAGTAAAGATTTGGATGTGTTGGATGGGCGTCGTTCTCTAGTGTTGGATATTTGTTATATTTTGAAAAAACATGACAAAGAACTTGATTCGTAGTCATTTTCTGAATTTGGGATTTTCCTGTGAATCCACAATTAGAGAAATGTCAATTATGATAATATTAATGCAGAAAAATGTAATTTTTTTGCAGTCACTAATCCATGTACATTAAGAAATAAGAAACATTTCCTTCATATAACTATGACGAATGCCTAATATTAGTAAGAATGTAACTGCTCATTTAAAAATGCCTTTTCCGGCATTTGTTTTTATTTTATTTTTAGAAATGCTATGATTTTCAAAACAATGTGGCTAAGTAATATTGTGATATACTTGTCTAATACCTTAGGTAAAGTATTTCTGTTGAAAGTCAACAGAAATATGAGAAACTGCAATTTAGGAACAGACGTGGTTATTATTACTATCAACTAAATAAGAAAATGTTTTGCTCTTAGGCCCAAATACATACGCACTGAAAGTAGCTGTGTTAGACTGAAGGCTGTGGAATGCAGATTCAAGGAGGTCGGGCCTGTGTAAGAAAGTGCCTCCTTTTTGTATGGTTGCCCCGACTTTTTTCTAAACTGCTGATGTACTTTGACTGAGTGTACCCTGGGCTCCTGCCAAACAGGTACCCAGGGCCTATGTTCTTTCCCTAAAGTGCATTAAAAACAAAAACAAATTGGCACTCTTTGGCCACAGGTCAGTCCCTGGTAAATGGTACCACGGGTACCCAGGGCACTGTGACCAGGGAAGGTCTTTAAAGGCTGTAGCACTTATTGTCTCGTCCTTAGAGGCCCTGAACCTTTACACTCACACACTGCCTTCGCAGGCTGCATGTTTTGGTGCAGAACAAAGTGAAGAGTCAACATGGCGCACATCCCTGTGTGCCATGCCTACAACTCACTGCCCTGGCATAGATCAGCCACCCCTCTAGCTGGGTGCACTATACCAGTTGTAAGGGTCCAGGTGCATGAACCCTGTACCCCTACAGTGTCTAAGCCAATTCTTAGACATTGTAATACCATTAAGAGTATATGGTACTGGGAGTTTGTCATTATGAACTCCACCGTAGCATAATGGCTTTACTGAGAACTGGGAAGTGTGTATCAAACTTGTCAGCACATTAAACCCACACTGATGCCATTGTGGTATTTAATTAAACATGCACACAGAGAGCATCTTAGAGATGCCCCCTGAAAAACGACCTAACACTAGTGTCCAGGCTGAGTGCCTGCTTGCCAGGTGTCACCATCAGACATGTTTCTGGACCTGCCAACCAGAGTGAGCCATATGCCCCCCCTCTCACTTGAGAGTTGCACAATAGGGGGTGTAGCCACCCCAAGGAAGGGAGCCATTGGTCCCAACCTTTACCTACCTCTAACACCCCTAAATCTAGTATTTAGGGGCAACTCTGAACCTTGCCTCCTCACACAAGAACCAACCAAGAAGAAGAGAAGAAGAAGGACCAGAGAGACGTGCTGAAACTAAGAAGAGAATGATGCCCACTGATATGGCAAAAGCTCCCTACTGGCCTGTCCCCACCTCAAACCTGCTCCAGCGAAATCCCAGTGTGCCCTGCAGCCAGCAACCTCAAAAACCCTGAGGACCTGCCCTGCCTTCCAAAAGAGGACCAGATTTGCTTACCCCACACAGAGGTCTCCCCAATGATACTGACCTGAGATCTGGTGATCTCTGACCTTCCTCAACTCTCCAAGCAAAGCCTGCAGCCTCATTTTGGAGGAATCCCCAGAGTGCAAAAGGAGCTGGTTAGAAAAACTAGATGCCTAAAGACAACCCTGCACTCAAGGTCCCACGGCCTTGGGTTGCCCAACCGATGATGTCGCAGCATCTCCAGGCATCCCAACTTACCTCTCCAACAGGTGGTCACCTCCAGAAGATCTTTGTCTCTGAGCCTGCAGTCTTTGTTGTAACTGACGAATCCCCATTGAAATCAACAGGGCACCCAATGTCAAAACAGTACTCTGCGTCCAGCAGCCCTTGCGCTGGTGCGGTTGTACTTTGAGGAGTAGCTTTGATCCCCCTTTGCCCTGAGTGTATCAAGAGGAGTTTTGCTCCCACAACCTTTTGGATTGGCAGTTTAGGCTGAACTGTTCCCATGAGGCACAGTGTCAAGACTGATTTGCATATGGCTGAGTCTGAACTGATATGGTGGAGTGAGCTAAAGATACACTGCTTTTTCCTAAAAATTGTTCTGTGTGGAGTTGGTTTTGTATGAAACATTGAAAAACTGCAAATAACAAAAACTTGCTTAACCTACCTTTTCTCTAGGGAATGTCCCAGTGTGATATCTAGGCATATCACACTGGGTGAAAATCCATAAAGTGATCTTTAAAGTAACCAAAAGTAATCTAACAGTAATTTCCACTGTATTGAAAGCATTTACAAACCTGTAGCAAAGTCATTTTCATTCAGTGTGCTTGTATTGTTTAAACGGCCTTGAAAAGTTCCATTCATACTTACCTGTACCAGGCTTGCTTGGTTCTAGTAAATAAATATAACTAAATAATATTTTTATACAAAACAAATTGGTCTGAGTTCGTCCTTTGAGTGTGTGACATCATTTGCTGATTGAGTGTGTACAACAAATGCTTAACACTACCCTCTGTTAAAAACTTACTGCTCGCCCACACTACCATAAATAGAGAGTAAGTTGCCATCTACTTTTACCACTCCCTATCTTTGGGGATCCACTGGACTCTGTATACACTATACCTTATTGTGGTGTAGCATATACAGAGCCAGATTCCTTCACCATATTCTTTTTTTTGAGAGAGAACTGCCCCAAGGCAAGCGGGGCAGGCATTCACTGACAGTTCCGATTCCTGGTAAAGGTTGAAGTATGTGAGTCAAGCAGGCAGAATATGCATGGCAAGGGAGCAGCTTTGAGGGCTCTGTGACTACAAGCACCCTTTCCCCCGTTGAGCTCATGGGGCCAGATTTCGGCATATAAAATATCCTAACAAGAAAAAATACCAATTAGGTATTGTATTGCACATATTTACCCTTAATATTGATTAAAAAGACCTAGGTGGTGTTAATATAACCATCCCCAAGATAATATGGACACCTGTCAAACTGGTTGGTGCTGGGTGTGATTGAAAGTCCTGAATATTTGCAGGATCAGGAAATGAACTAATTTGCAGATAATTGGTAGCCGAAGAAATCAATTTTTCTCTTGGAGAAAAACAAATTTCTTATGGATTATGGTGAGACCACTGTCCAGTAGCCACTTAAACTTTGCTCACAGTCTGTCGAGATGTACTTCAATCTACAGGGCATTTACTAGGATGTCATCACTGAGATTAATGACCCCTTCTACTCCAGCCAACACTCCCCTGATTGTGTCTTGAAAGACTTCTGCTGCACTTGACACACAAACATTGAGGCATTTGTCCCTCCTTAAACCTACTTGGGTAGAACATTTTGCAATGAATCTTGACTCCGGAATCAACAGCAGCTTATGGTATCCTGCTCAGAGATCCATCTTGGGAAACCATCTTGACCCACTCACATCAGCAACAATGTCATCTACAGTGGGTGTCAGGTGGTGTTCACGGCGGATGGCAAGGGTAGGCAGGTGCATCTCAATGCAAATCTTAAACTCACCAAGCTGTTTAGTCTTGCGTGCAACCATAATCAATAGTACTCAGGGTGTTGGGCAACCACCCCCTAAAGGATGTCTGCCTGCTCGTTTACTCAATTCATTTTCCACCTTAGGGCAAAGGTGGATTGCCACCTGGCGATGTTTCACTGCAACTGGCTGAATTGATTTGTCTATGTGAAGGTGTATGAGAGGGTCCGTTAGAGAACCAATGCCATTAAAAATCTGTGAAAACACTGACACCAAATCGTCCATACTCCCCAGGTGCACACTGAAGGCAAAAGAGACCAGATGGAGTTTTTCCGCTGTCCGGCAGCTCAGCAGCATTCTAGAGCCACTCTTCTTAACATAGACCTTGGCCCAAGCTGACCATGATTCATGTGAAATCTCTGTTGTGAACATCTGCACCAATAGGAGTGGCGTTGAAGATCCAATGGCATAAATCTGGGTGTCAGTGGGGTGCAGGACTAGCCAGATTTGGAGATTTTGTGTGATTTTAGTGCACTTCAGGTTGCACAATCAAGAGGACTCTCCCGGCTGCAAAGAATGTATGACATGAACTACCTCCTCCACATCATCATCAACATGTCTTTGTCATCATCTCGGTGCCTGCATGATATTGACTGACTTGAGTTTTTGAGTCTTTTGAGATGCAGATGGGCATCATACCTTGGTGAAATGATTTAGTTGGTTGCAGGCAGAGCACCACTTTTCTTGTGCGGCCCGTGACCCCTGTTGAGTGTAGGTTCCCCTCATGTTTAGCACTATCCTTGTGCTTGCTGCAGGTTTGGGATGGGTCTTTTTCTTTTCTGTCCCCACAGACGTCACTATGTGTACAGGCTCTATCTTTACTTTTCGTTGCAGAGCCACTTCAATGTGCACAGCGGGAACCTTCAACAGTTCCTTCAGCCACCCCATTGTAAGCATGTCGGCCATGGACATCCCTGGTACCTGCAGCGTGGTCTCACTTAGAGAGGCAGTCCTGTATAAACTGTGCCCAAAACTCATCATTGGCGTCAGGCAGTGTGCAAGTACTAGCCAGTTCTTTTAGTCAATCATAGAATGTGTCCACCGCTTTTTCTGCAAAATGCCTGGCTTGGCGAAGTAGGAACCACTCATAATCAGGGTTTGCAAGCAGTTAGAAGTGCACAGTGAGGGCCGCTTCAGGGTATTGTAAGTAAAAGGTGGGCCATCCTCGACCCCCATTTCCCCAGCTTGTGAATTGCACCCCATAGATAGGAGTTTGGGGCGACTTCGGTCATTTTCTAATGCCACCGCAGCAGAGTAACTCTTTAACCTCTCTACTCAGTCTTTCCACCGAGCTGCATGAGTGGACGTGGGGTTCTCCACAACAAACGGCTCAAGGGCAGGGACCGAAGCAATCCAGGAGCAAGCAGGTCGCTGGTGTGCAGGAAAATGGAAAAAGGTGCCTGGCGTGCCAGCTGGGCAAATTTTTGCGATTTTAGGTGCCCGGCAGGCAAAGAACATGCATACTGTGGTCTGTGGCCTCCCAAACACAAAGAAGCCACCACAACACCCACCTGGCTGCAGAGGCGGGAGAGAGCTCATCTAGGTACAGGCAGTCACCAGTAGGGTAGCAGTAACTGTAGGTTTCGCCCCAGTTGAGGCAGCAAGACTCAGCACCTTCCTGATGACAGCAGCAGGCAGGATAGTCATGCACCCGCACGCCTGGTCGATAGGATCATTGCAGGTCAGCCTCAGTGATGTGGGTGGGGCCACAGAGAGCTCACAGTGGCTGGAGAAAGCGTAGGCTGCTTCAGTGACACATTGTGGGGCAGCAACATTCAAACTAACGCTTTCTGAGCAGCCTCCAATAATGGCACAAGCAGCCACTCAGCTATGGTCAACAGTGAGGCCAAGAGCAACGGATGTATGTCATTACAACGCATACTTTCACAACGCATACCATTACAACGCAACTTTTACAATGCAGGGTCCATAACAACGAATGCCTTTACATTGCATGACCTTACATAGCAGATGCTATTACAATGCAAGCCATTACAAGGTAAGTATAGGTAAGTATATTATTTTAAAAAATATATAATAAATAAATATTTACTTAATTAATATTAAAATTACTTAAATTAATTTATTTAATTTTTAAAAAGTACTATTTTTAAAACTAAACCCTTAAAATACCCTTGTACCCCAAAACCCAAACCTAGCCCTAAACCCTAAAAATACCCCTGTACCCCATAACCCAAACCTAGCCCTAAACCCTAAAAATACCCCTGTACCCCATAACCCAAACCTAGCCCTGAACCCTAAAAAAACCCCTGTATCCCATAACCCAAACCTAGCCCTGAACGCTAAAAATACCCCTGTACCCCATAACCCAAACCTTGCCCTGAACCCTAAAAATACCCCTGTATCCCATAACCCAAAACTAGCCCTGAACCCTAAAAATACCCCTGTACCCCAAAACCCAAACCTAGCCCAGAACCCTAAAAATACCCCTGTATCCCTTAACCCAAACCTAGCCCTGAACCCTAAAAATACCCCTGTACCCCACAACCCAAACCTAGCCCTGAACCCTAAAAATACCCCTGTATCCCATAACCCAAACCTAGCCCTGAACGCTAAAAATACCCCTGTACCCCATAACCCAAACATTGCCCTGAACCCTAAAAATACCCCTGTATCCCATAACCCAAACCTAGCCCCGAACCCTAAAAATACCCCTGTATCCCAAAACCCAAACATAGCCCAGAACCCTAAAAATACCCCTGTATCCCTTAACCCAAACCTAGCCCTGAACCCTAAAAATACCCCTGTACCCCATAACCCAAACCTAGCCCTGAACCCTAAAAATACCCCTGTATCCCATAACCCAAACCTAGCGCTGAAACCTAAAAATACCCCTGTACCCCAAAACCCAAACCTAGCCCTGAACCCTAAAAATACCCCTGTATCCCATAACCCAAACCTAGCCCTGAACCCTAAAAATACCCCTGTATCCCATAACCCAAACCTAGCCCTGAACGATAAAAATACCCCTGTACCCCATAACCCAAACCTTGTCCTGAACCCTAAAAATACCCCTGTATCCCATAACCCAAACCTAGCCCTGAACCCTAAAAATACCCCTGCACCCCAAACCCCAAACCTAGCCCAGAACCCTAAAAATACCCCTGTATCCCTTAACCCAAACCTAGCCCTGAACCCTAAAAATACCCCTGTACCCCATAACCCAAACCTAGCCCAAAACGCTAAAAATACCCCTGTATCCCTTAACCCAAACCTAGCCCTGAACCCTAAAAATACCCCTGTACCCCATAACCCAAACCTTGCCCTGAACCCTAAAAATACCCCTGTATCCCATAACCCAAACCTAGCCCCGAACCCTAAAAATACCCCTGTACCCCAAAACCCAAACCTAGCCCAGAACCCTAAAAATACCCCTGTACCCCATAACCCAAACCTAGCCCTGAACCCTAAAAATACCCCTGTATCCCATAACCCAAACCTAGCCCTGAACGCTAAAAATACCCCTGTACCCCATAACCCAAACCTTGCCCTGAACCCTAAAAATACCCCTGTATCCCATAACCCAAACCTAGCCCCGAACCCTAAAAATACCCCTGTACCCCAAAACCCAAACCTAGCCCAGAACCCTAAAAATACCCCTGTATCCCTTAACCCAAACCTAGCCCTGAACCCTAAAAATACCCCTGTACCCCATAACCCAAACCTAGCCCTGAACCCTAAAAATACCCCTGTATCCCATAACCCAAACCTAGCGCTGAACCCTAAAAATACCCCTGTACCCCAAAACCCAAACCTAGCCCTGAACCCTAAAAATACCCCTGTATCCATAACCCAAACCTAGCCCTGAACCCTAAAAATACCCCTGTATCCCATAACCCAAACCTAGCCCTGAACGCTAAAAATACCCCTGTACCCCATAACCCAAACCTTGTCCTGAACCCTAAAAATACCCCTGTATCCCATAACCCAAACCTAGCCCTGAACCCTAAAAATACCCCTGTACCCCAAAACCCAAACCTAGCCCAGCACCCTAAAAATACCCCTGTAACCCATAACCCAAACCTAGCTCTGAACCCTAAAAATACCCCTGTATCCCATAACCCAAACCTAGCGCTGAACCCTAAAAATACCCCTGCACCCCAAAACCCAAACCTAGCCCTGAACCCTAAAAATACCCCTGTATCCCATAACCCAAACCTAGCCCTGAACCCTAAAAATACCTGTGTACCCCATAACCCAAACCTAGCCCTGAACCCTAAAAATACCCATGTACCCCAAAACCCAAACCTAGCCCTGAACCCTAAAAGTACCCCTGTACCCCATAACCCAAACCTAGCCCTGAACCCTAAAAATACCCCTGTACCCCAAAACCCAAACCTAGCCCTGAACCCTAAAAATACCCCTGTACCCCAAAACTCAAACCTAGCCCTGAACCCTAAAAATACCCCTGTACCCCAAAACCCAAACCTAGCCCTGTACCCTAAAAATACCCCTGTACCCCATAACCCAAACCTCGCCCTGAACCCTAAAAATACCCCTGTACCCCAAAACCCAAACCTAGCCCTGAACCCTAAAAATACCCCTGTACCCCAAAACCCAAACCTAGCCCTGAACCCTAAAAATACCCCTGTACCCCAAAACTCAAACCTAGCCCTGAACCCTAAAAATACCCCTGTATCCCATAACCCAAACCTGGCCCAGAACCCTAAAAATACCCCTGTATCCCATAACCCAAACCTGGCCCAGAACTCTAAATTTACCCAAACACCCCAAAACATATACTCAAATAGTCATAGTTATTTTTAAAAATTACTTAAATTAATATATATATAAATATATATTTTTATTAATATTTTTATTTAGTTTTAAAATTAATTAAATTAATTAAATAATGTTATAAATTAAATAAAAGAATACAATTATATACTTACCTATACTTACGTTGTAATGGCATGCGTTGTAATAGCATCTGCTATGTAATGCCATGCGTTGTAAAGGCATGCGTTGTAATGGATCATGAGTTGTAAAAGTTGCGTTGTAATGGTAGTGCGTTGTAAAAGTTGCGTTGTGATGGCTGTTTCCCAGAGCAACAGGTCACGCTCCCAGGCTGATGACCTCCGAGCAGGAAGTGATGCAGCCTATGCTGGTAAGATGCAATGAAAAAGCAGTCGGGCCACGGATCACAAAACAAGTGTACCGGCAGGAATACTGCACCCTCTTTATTTCCAATTTGCTGAGTTGGTGGTTGTGACCTAGTGCAAAGTGGACTGGGAATGCAAAGGATGGACATGACACCAAGTGCCTCACTTGGGGAACCACGAGGTTTGGGCCTGGGTCCCTTTATTCACTCCACTGTACACGCCATAGACAATGGGGTGTCCCATCCCAATCTAACACTCTCCTCCTATATCTTGTATCACAAAGAGGTCTGGAGGAACTTGGGTTCAATCAGTACAATCTGTTGGCACGTTGTCACCTTGTTAGATTTGCATTCAAATAATATGCTAATATTAAATGTAGCTATTGCTATAGATTTTAAATTGAGACCAATCATGATGTTACACTAATAGTTAATTATAGCTAGAGAATGGTCATATTTTGTTTAGTAGGAGTTGTAGTAGCCCTCATGTGACCTACTCAATTTTAACAAAATGTTGGATTCCTGTTTGCAGTGCATAAACCTTTTTCATTGAAGGCACCAAGAACTACAACGATCTAGTTAGTCTGCAGTGTTATTGTTAAGGCTTTATGTGAAGATTGTTACTTATAACATAATTATTAAAATATTAATCATCTGCACATGGAAAAGCAAGGAGTCAAAGGAGAAAAACTCCTCTCTTTTCTGATATTTCCGCAGGCTGTGAGCTTGGAGCTGCCTGTATGCCGGAATCATGTCCAATGGGCTGACACAGAGCTAATAATGGATGTTTAAATTTGATTTGTTCTAAGTTTGTGAGAACCTGTACAATGTATTTCTTAAACATAGTGTCATGGTTTAGGTGTGTGCAATTGATGTCAGTTAGTTTGAGTTGCTGTTGTCTACTTAATGGTAATGACACTTTCCATGCTCTTGAGACCCCATGCTCCAATTGACTTTGCTCCTGGAGACAGATTCTCAGGAAAGCACATTTCCTCTTGTCCTGACTGAAACCATTTTATGGTTCCTTTTGGCATATTATATTTGCTGACATCTGTTGTTAGTAAATTTCCCTTACTTGACCCATGACCTTAACTTAGCATTAGGGAATTTCCCTTTAATGGAGCAGAAACTGAATATCTTCCATATTCTATCTTGAAATAACCTGTGTTTACATTGTACAATTGCTTGCTTGAATTATATTCACATATACTGTATTCATGTGATTCAGTTATGACTAATTGATTTGATTGAGATTGTAATAATACTAATGTGCTAATAAACCTTCATGATTTGCAAATGTACCCCTCACTGGTCCTACTGTGTTACTGTGGGCAAAAATATGATTTGCTATTATTGAAATATTATTAGATTGATAGATAGTGGAGTTTTAGAATTTACAAATCAAATGTTCATTCTGCACACAACACTATAATTTCGTTATCAAATCTGGTAGCAGAGGATGGTTGTCCCTGAGGGTTAGAGAGTTAGAATCTGCCCCTGAGAGAGTGAGAATCTGCCACAGCCCAGTCAGCATCCCTGGGATTTTCATGGTCTGGTTTGGAGAACTGGCAGTGTTTTGGCACTCCCAAAGTGGTTGCTGTGTACTAGGAGTGTGAGTATAGATGGGGTATTAATTTCACTGTTTGTTGTCGAAGCTTTGTGCCTGCAGTTTTGATGTGTTAGTGTGCTGCTTGGTGTTCATTTTTAGTCCAGGCAGGCTCTGTGTTGAGGTGAGCTTTGAGGGTTGTCTTTTGTGGATTGCTTGTATTTATGGAATGAAACATGCATGTAGTAGGAGTTGAAGTTTTGCTATCAGTTTCACCAAAATCTAAGATACCAGGAAGAACACGGAGTATACTACATAGTACCTTGTCTATTAAGCTTTGTGGTGTTGGATAGTGAAGAAGTGACGATTGCAAAAAGGGATTTTCAACTTCCTATACTGAGAGTTTACTAACTCAAATCCCTGTTTGGTCAATCCTGTTGTGCTGAAGACCAGAGAAAGGCTAAAAGGATTATCAAAAGGCAAAATACAGAGTTCTCGAAGGACAACTCTGTACAAACTTTCACCTAAGGTGGTGACTGGGATTACCTCTGTAATTGAATCAATGCTAGAGCATGGGGTATACAGAAATCAAACAAGAAATAGCTTGTTGTACAAGATCTGCAACAGATTATTAATATTCTTTCACATGTATTCCTCTGGTACCAAATTCTGCAATAATATTGTTTCAGATACCTTGTGATGCTGAAGGTTAATTGACCTGTGCCAAGCCTTCCTTTCAATTCTGTTGCATGAAGACAGCTCCTGTTTGCGTCCTAGTTCCAAATAGAGGTTTGTTCTTGTTTCAATCATGTTGATGCCATTGCCTGTTGTTGATTAGATTGATGGTGGCGTTGAACATGACTGCCTAGACATGACAGAATTGTGTATCAGCCAAGTCCTGATATTCGGGATGTCCCCCTGGAGGATTCTGATTGTATGTTTTGTGTGGACACCTCTTGTTTAAGGATGAATGAGGGATTTTGAAAGTAGCCTATTCAATTTGCACCTTAGAAGGTGTACTTGAAGCTTCCTATTCGTGTAATGTAACCCCTGCACAGGTAGCTGAACTGATAGCTCTTACTATAGCCTGCTGTGTCTCAGACAATTTAAGAGTCAATGTTGGAGTTTGCCCTCTCTGCAGGGTTGCTCCCAAATATGTTGCCTTCACCCCTCCTATTATTTGCTGGAATAAATCGGACCACTTTACCACTGCTAACTGGTGCTAATGTGCTTGTGCTCACTCCTTAAAATATGGTAAACTTGGCATTTACCTGATTGGCATATTTAATTTACTTAAATAATCTATTAGGTTCATTGATAACAGGGCATGAATACTCCGACCGTATCTTGATACAATTGCAGTGACTATACTTACAAATTCCTTGTTTATTTAGCTTATTTACGGGCCGATATTTTCAGTCTCTCTATAGCTCCAGCCTCTGTGAAAACAAAGGTTCACCGGCTCAGATAAGTTGTAAGTACAGTTTCTAGATGTCTAATTATCAAGGTTGCGCAAGCCCACGTACCTTATCCGAGAATGGAAAAGACGTCCCGCGTGCCGTATCACTCGTATTCTTCAATGAGATACTCAGGATGGAGTCGCTCTAGGCTATATATACTATAGTTTGCTCGCCACTTAACATGACTAGTCATAGACAAAGACGACGGTCTGTACTCTTAAACATAAAAATAGGACCACCGGTCCTAAGCAGTGAGAAAGGACTTCGCTGATGTATAGAGATAGAAAAAGTACCAACGGGTATTTATACCTTAGTGAAACTACCTTGTCACGAAGACATAAAGAATATAAACAAAAAATACCGCAAATGACATAAAGGCATACCGTTTATTCTGTGGCAGTGGGCATGATGAAATCGTCGATTCTGGAAACCCGTCGATTAACTGAAAACGGCCAATTGCAGAGAGATCGGAAAAGTGTTGATTTTGTCAATAGGGGGCTCGAGCTACAAGCCCTTCAGTTATAAACGACTATTGACTTGGCCATTGGTCGGCCGAAACCTCTACATACTTGGATATTCTGCATATGTGTCATTTGTTGGCTGTATTGTTATCCAGCAGTTTGTATATATTCATGCTTATACAAGTATGTTTAATGCATTCATATTTATAGCTTACTTGGAGGCTTCTTATTACGAGCCTGTGTGTACTTGTACAGGTATGTTTAAAAAAAGAACAACGATACCACCTCAATACCAATGCAAAAATACATTATGGGGTATATAATAAAGACAATTATAGCAGAATTACATAAAAATACTCAATGGGGCCTAATGACTCATATTATATTATATTATCGTAAATCAGTATTTCGTGTGGCCATTATGTTCTAGCAGTCTTAGATTGGATCACAAGCCAATTGAACACTAATAAACATGATCCATACAATGGGGGAATTTATTTTCCTCCAATTATACGTTCCCATTCTTCACGGGAATTAAGACCATTTCGCACTGTATTGAAAAAGGAAATATACCATTGCTCCATATTTTTGCGGACACTCACTATATTCCCTCCTCTTTTGCCAATCTTAACTCTCTCCAGTATGAACCATTTAAAGTCACATTCGCCATGTTTCATTTCTAAAAAGTGTGACACAATTGGAGCAGTTATTTTTTTGGTTTTGACTGCAGATCTATGCTCCTGAAGTCTTATCCTTGCTTCTCTCCCCGTTTCTCCTACATAGTAGAGCCCACAGGGACATTCAAGGAGATAGATTACATTTTTACTTTTGCAATTATTGTGAGTCTTGCATTTAACGGTTTTATTGTTGCATGTTATCTCAGATGCTACTATACATTGTTCGCAGTTGTTACACATTCCACATTTGGAAGTCCCTACTACCTTGGTATTATCTAGAGTTCTCTGATTCTCTCCTGATTCATCTTTATATGTATGCACGAGTAGATCTCGCAAATCAAATTTTTGTTCTTCTTAAATGCAAAAAGTGGTTTTGCCAATGTATTTTCCTCATCATGATTCAAGATATGCCAGTGTTTGTTTACTACATTCTTTTTTTTTTTTTATTGAAAACCTTTATTGACATTTCAACCAAATACAAGTATAGGCCTACAACCCCCGGGGCTGGCCGCTAAGCAGTTAGATTAACAGAGAGCAATTTTAGTCACGTGCAGCAACTCGGGGAGCAGAATCACCGTTCTAGCGTACTCTTGGTGACCGTACAGCACAATTAGGATATGAAAGGTTTTCATTTTATAATATAAGATGGAAGGATCAGGTGCCAAACAATTTCCCAGCAGCAAAAAATGGCAGGCTGAATAGTAAACGAGTCAACAGTAAACAGTAATCGGTCAAAGCAATGGCGCTGAAACAGGCAGTTCAGGATTTGAAGAAATCTTACGGGCAATTCGCGCCTGCCAGTCACCTGCCCTAAGACCCAGAGAACCCCACGAAAATTGAGGCACAGATGAAAAAGCAGCGATGGATACCAAAGAAACCCACTGCACTGACCCAGAAAAGGAAAAAGACAAAGACAGATAAGAGACGAGAAAAAGGGCCATGGAAACAAAATAAAAATGAAAAATCCCCTCCCCCAACCCCCCACCCTGCACCCCTGCAGATGACTACGGCCCCCCCCAGCAGTGTGCCTGTCGCCCAAGAACCAAACCCGAAATATAGAAGAGACAGAGAAAAAGGAGAAAGAAAAGAAACCCCACCTAACGGGGAAGTGGGGGAGGGCGATAGTCTATGCACTCCCGGTCTCTCCCCCCCACCCTAACAAAAGGGGCCCCCCTACGCCAGCACAAATAAAGTTGTCCACCATACAAAAATACCCCAGGGGGAACCACAAACCCCCCGCCCCGGAATCCGTCTGGTGATGAAGCAGTCCCGTTACCAATAGATCCATCATAAACAATTCAACCCACAATCTCAGCCTTGGCCCCGTCTATCAAAGTTGCCGAGTCCCTCGGATAAGTAAAGCCCCATCCCCGGAAAGTCAAAAGTCACACAAAAGCAGCCAGGGCTTGGGCCAGCAAATGGGAAAGGAATAGCAGATCCCAACGCACACGGATTGCACAAACGATGTCCCTCCCCGTTTCCGAAGCCAAGCATCGTTACATCCGCCATGTTGGGAGACCGATTGGGGAGGGAGTGCGACTCATTCCGATACAGATTAAAATATGGGCCAACAGTGTCCAGGATGGGGGAAGCAGTGAAATGTTCCGATAACTGTGGGACCGATGTTTCCGAGACCGTGAGAGAGTCACCAATCTCAGCACACACAATGAGTTCCATTTCTTCGGGGGCAGGCACAGCTTCCAGCACCGGGTCAAAATGCGCCACTGGGGCGCCCAACAGGAGACAAGTCGGCTGCCGGGTCTCAAAAATCGGATCAGGGCTTGCTCCCGGTCCTATGAGCCCATCTGCTGCCGACAGCCAATAATTAACCTGGGCCCTCACCGTCGCGTGAAGCGCCGCAAGTTCCGCCATTACCATCCGCAAGGAAGGGCCACATTGAGTCTGTTCCGCCAAGGTCCACACGTCCGCAGGCATAACGATGCCCACGGAAAGGCGCCCCCTCCGGGGCAGGATATGCCGGAGCAGAGACAAGCCGTGAGGGACGGGCAAACAGCCCGCAGCAACGCGCGGCAGGACCCCCACCCCGGGGCACCAGCGGTGCTAGTGCCGGGCCTCCGGGCCGGGGCCCCCCGCGACGCAGCACCGCGCGCCACCCGTCACCGAACCTCAGATATCCACCAGGCAGCAGATGGTAGCAACGTAATCCAGGGAAATTTGCAAAAGTTCCAAGGACCAGGCCAAACCACCCTTCTCAGTCCGTTGTTGTTCACTTTGGACCCGGGTAGATCAGCAATCGAGCCCCCGGCTTCCAGTCTGGGTTAGGCCTCAAAACACTTTCGATGTTACTTCACCCCAGAACATCAGAAAAAGTCTGTGGTCACACCATAGGTTGCCGACTAGTTCACCCACACGAATCCGGGGCAGGAGATCAGGATATTCGACAGGATAAGCGAGCGTAGGACGGAGGTCAGCGGAGCCGGGAGACTATGCGGCCATCTTGGTTGCTGTCGTGTTTACTACATTCTTGATCTGATTACTTATGTGAGAAAATTTACTCACAAAAAACACTTTATTTAGAGGGCCTTTCTCTACCTTTGTTTTTTGAATCAGGGCATCACGATCATAAAATCTCGCCCTCTTCATTTATTTTAGGAAAAGGATTGGATGAATTAATATATGATTTGTTCTTCTTTATATTGTCTGTGTTCCCTACGTTTTATACACGTTCCCAAATGTATACATTTTTTAATGTGTTTTTTAACTGTTTTTATATATACAAATAAATTGTACACACTGAATGTATTTGTTTTTGCAGAGTTTATGTTACTCACTGTATTGCTCCGAGTGATAAGTCTTTATGTATGAATAACTGATGTGTATTGGGTTTGTATGACTGGTGCTTACATTAAGGTGCCCAAAGGGAAACTTATTTCTTGATTTAAAGTCACTTACTTGATTTTGTACTTTGTTAATGGTGCGTGGGAACAACCATGTGGTATTGATAAATTTACCACCTACCCCATGAAGGGCATAGGGAGCTGAAGCAAAGAAAAAGAAATCCCATTACATTATAGACTGGATAACCGGGTCTGTAATGGGCTCAATATTGATTGAGAAATGCTCATCTGTTTCCAGGTTATCTGTTTGTTAATTGGGAATGAATAATCAATTGATTTTCTGGTTTTTGAACTAAGATGAATGTTATGATTTGGACGATTGGTAACTTCAACCACTGTTACTAGTATACCTTATATATCTTTGGAAAGTTTTTTGTAGATTTTTAAAACAGCATCAACATTATTAAGGGGAAAAAACACTATTTGGCTTATTTACAAGCCCATTACGTCACCGGTGCACCACTTTTTGTGACGCAATGCTGACGCAACATCCTGCCCCATATTTACAAGGACACATTTTTTTCTCTTTCTAGAGTTGCTGCGTTCCATAGTACACATAGGAAGAGGAGATCGCCACTTTTTTTTTGTTATTGTTTTTTTGTTGGAAGGCACCCCTTCCTGCACCGAAACATTCTCCCCCCCAAATCAGGCACCCTTACACCATTATGCATAGAGCATGG
The DNA here is from genome assembly GCF_964263255.1 of Lissotriton vulgaris. Classification (NCBI taxonomy): domain Eukaryota; kingdom Metazoa; phylum Chordata; class Amphibia; order Caudata; family Salamandridae; genus Lissotriton; species Lissotriton vulgaris. The sequence goes on from NW_028248153.1 coordinate 105,972, forward strand.
AAACTGATTGTGCGCCAGCGCAGGGACACACAAAGGGATGCATAATATTGTGGTAAATATGATGGGGCTTATTTTGAAGCCCCTTGCACCACCGGTGCATTACTTTTTGTGATGCATCGTTGGCGCAACCTCCTGCCCCATATTTACAAGCACACCTAAAGCTACCCTTCATGGATTTTCCTGTCCATGTAAATATGGCCCCTTCTCAAGCAACAGTCTATCAGCTAGATTCATCATTGTCCCGTTTTGCGAGTCCTTAATAGCGATTATTAAGGAATCGCTATTAAGGACTTGCAAAACGGGAGTCATGTAGGAATCGCTAAATAAATTGCGATTCCTACACATTCCTTATTTGCGATTAGCAAATTGCTAATCGCAAATAAGGAATAACTCCCCATTCATTCCTATGGGCCTAAAGGCTTTTCCAGATATACGAGAATTCTTAAACACGGAAAAGCCTCAGAATGCTACGCCACTCGTGCACTAACATGCAATCAGCTGCAATGCATCACCTAGCCACCCTTATGCCATGGTGCAAGGGTGCCCACATTGCAGGGAGATTGTTTCTGTGCAAAAAAATATAAATAGGTGATTTCCTATTCCTATGTGTGTTGCAGAATACAGCACCCCTAGAAAGAGGGAAAAACGGGGAGAAATGTAATTTCCCCTCCCCGTGCCTCGCTTTGCCACCCCTGGGGTGGCGTAGCATTCTGACACATTTCCAGGTTTACGAATTCTCATAAATCTGAAAAAGTGGCAGAATACATGGATGTTGATTGAGAACACAAGCAGCAACATCCAATGTCACGCACCTTTCATGCAGAGTGTTGCGGGAGAAGGGGCCACATTTACAAGGACAGGAAGAGCTACGCAGGTTGGCTTTATATGCTCTTGTAAATATAGGGCAGGAGGTTGCACCAACTGGCGTAGCAAAAAGTGACGCAGTGGTGGCACAAGGGGCTTGTAAATAAGCCCCAACGTATCCTTGTGTATTGAAAGTGCTGCAGCGTGCTGTAGCCAAAGGACTTGCAGTGCCACACTGCTGCACTTTCTTGTAAATAAGCCCCTATACACTATAGAAACTCTAACCTAACTATAACAACATAGCAGCAACTGCTACTGAGTAATTTATATGTATATATTTATATGTGGAAGAAGGGGCGTAACACAGGCCCCCGCAGACCCTGCGGGGCGGGGGGCTCCAAGCTACAGAGGGTCCCCTCGAAACTGCACTATGGCCGGAGAGCTCCTGTTTGAGCCCAGAGGTACCGTGCAGGGAGGCCCCCTCACTTTTGGTTACACCAGTGTGTGGAAGTGGTCAACATCCTGCAGCTCACTGGTGGATGCAAGCCTGGCCAAAGACTAGGCCCTGCTGACAACCCGCCGCTGTGCACAGCTGCTAGTCATGCACACCATGGAGGATGGCCCGAGGGTGTGAGCAGAGGCCAGATCCTGCAGCAGTCTTTCCACTGAGCATGTCCTATGGCCATAAGCAGCTGGGTGTTGACCGCCTCCAGTCAAGATGGTCGCAGGGCCTTGCTGAAGGCCAGGCACTGTGGTCAATCCCCTATATATACATATGGCTAAAATCCTTTACATAGCAGGGTATTGGACATGCATGCACAGCAGGGCCTTGGGAAAGACCAAGTTCTGAGGTCAATCCCTTCTGTCTTTGGCAAAGTGTAGCAGAGGTAGACTTCCTGTACGAAAGGTAGCGGCAGGTCCTGTGGCGCCCCACATCCTCCATAGTGGAGTTGGCTGCCGGGCCTGGTGCAAGCCAGGTCCACAGCCAAAACATTGTGGTGCATAGCCAAAGGCTGTGTTCATTGGAATTGGCCACCTGTGTGTAGTTGTACGCAGGGTCTGGCCAGAGGCTTGGCGCTGCTTTATAACCCCTGCTGTGCTTGGCCAAAAGCCATGCTCTGCAGGGGAGTTGGATGAATATGATGAAAAATCCCCAGAAATGTATTGAAAAACAAAAGATGAAGTGACCACATAATTAGGTATAGTAATAAAATCGTAGCTAACGATAAAACAAAAACTCAGACATTCAAAGAAATTAAGTGTAAAAGTAATAAAGGTTAAAATAATGCTATAGTTTAGAGTTGAAATTACACAAACACCAATGTTTAAAAAATAATTGTGTCATTTGGTATGTCATCAGTGGTAGCATCAATAAATGACATTTAATGTGTCATGATTGACATAAAATGTGAGGTGATAAGCTATGCATGGTGATGACATGAGTTATAGGTGGCTCAGTAAACTCTAACATGTCAATTTCTGTGTTTCTTTTTTTATTTTAGTTTTTTAAGCATCAGTTCACCCACACACCATTCAAGCAATGCTTGACTGAACCAAGAAGAGCCCTGTTTTGCCCTATACTGGTTGTTCCCTTATGTCTAGACAAAGCTATACCTCTCTGATGAGCTTTATTAAGAGTGAAACACGCATCAGGGATTGCTTTTTTTCATTTTAGGGTGGCTTGGCTTCTATTTTACCACTCCAAAGCTGTAATACTGCGCCCGGAATGATAAAAGGTTTTTATCATTTTTCATGTTCATATGGATGGCCCTTCTAATACTGTGGTTAAACACTTTTCTGTAAAATGGCAACATGCTTTGTTACTTTCTAGCTCGATGTGGATGGCACTACGCTAATTCTATGATTAAAAACTCTTCCAGAAAAACAGACTATTAAGATGAGAAGATTTCGAGTGTCATTGGTCTTATAGAGGGCTCATTATAAAAGAGCTGCTCTCCTGCCAAAACTTGAGAACAGCACAGAGTTCCATGCTCTTTTTTGCATTGCTTATGTGGCACTCTAAGCCTGAAAGGGTATTTGTTTTCTCTTATAATGGCTCCTCCTTTTTGTATGGAATAGGCTATACCTCTTTGATGAGCTCTAAGAATAGCAAAACATGTGTTTCAGGGGTTGCCTTTATTAATTCTAGGTTGGCTTGAATTGTATGTTACCAATCCAAAACCTTGTTACTGTGCCTGGAATGGTGCAGGGCTTTTGTCATTTCTCATCTCAGCATGGATGGAACTATGCTAATCATATTCCTAACATTTTTGCTAGATAAACAGACATTAAAATAAGCAGATGATTTTGAGTATCATTGTCATTGCAGAGTGCTCCTTATGTAAGAGTTGCTCTCCTGCTAAAACCTGGGAACAACCCAGAGTTCCCTGCACTTTTTTGCATAATCTATGCAGTACTCTAACTGAAAGTGCATTGTTTTGGCTTATACCTGTTGTTCTCTTGTGTACGGACAAAGCTATACCTCTCTGATAAGTTCTAATAAGAGCAAACCGTGTAACAGGGTTTGTTTTTATATTTTTTCAGGTTGGCTTGATGGTATTTTACCAAGCCAAAGCTTTTAATACTGTGCCTGGAATGGTAAAAGACCTGGCATTTTTTAACTAGGCGTGCATGGCACTTGCTAATATTATCTTTAAAGACTTTGTAGTAAACATGGTGAAGACCTTTGTCACTTAAAAGTTAAAGTGACATAATAGTAAGGTTACTGAGAAAATGACCAGGTTCTGTAAATTGAGCTAACTATAACATTGACCCTGCCAAGCACTTCTTCTGGCTTCCCTAGATTATATCCCTCATGACATGTTCAATAAAAACAGTGATGACATTCATGATCACATCATCCAGTGAGTGTGACACTTTACTAAACTCTTCTGACACAGAAAGGTATTAACTTAGGTACGTCTTTGGCAAATTATCTATGGGGCAGATGTATCATCCGTTTTTTTTGTCGCAAACGCTGCGATTCGGAAAATAGCAGCGTTTGCGACAAAAAAAACGGGATTTGAAATGTATCAAGCAAAAAGCCTCGCAATATTAAGGAATCGCAAATTTAGCGATTCCTTAATATTGCGAGGCTTTTAAGAAATAGCAAAATGCGATTTTTTGATTTGAAATGTATGAAGCACTTCAGTGTTGCGATTTTTGACTAAGAATTCGCAAATTACCATCAACTTGTAGTTGGTGGTAAGTGGCGAATTCTTTTCAAAAAGCACTTTTTTAAAATTCTAAAGGTGCCATATGACGCTCATACATGCCCTTAGGGCATGTATGTGCGCCATATGCGTACACATATCAATTTCAGGGGTGCAGCAGGGTGTCCTTAAGACACCCTTGCACCCTTGAAATTATTCTCAATTTGCGATTAGCTAATTGCTAATCGCAAATTGAGAATAACTTCCCATTCCTTCCTATGGGCCTCCTGGCCCATAGAAATGAATGGGAAATTATTCCTTAATTGCGATTAGCAATTTGCTAATCGCAATTAAGGAATTTTAAGGAATCGCTAATAAATAGCGAAATTCTACATACATACCATTTTGCACTTCTCAAATAGCGATTCCTTAACAATCGCTATTTGAGAAGTGCAAAATGGTATCTTGATACATCTGCCCCCAAAGCTTCACAACTGAGTGTGAGCAGTTGCAGTATGGTTTTCCTCCTCGTGGGACTTGTATGTGTGGACGGTATTTGCTCTCTATGGAGACTATTCCACAAGCCCAAGGGTGTCTGTAGTTAAAGCTTCACTATCTAACTGGGTTTGAGGGTATATAGGGAGTGGGACCTCTGTCATGCATTGTGCACAGCATGTTGGCTGTGTGTAGTAAGGCCTGGTAAATGTTATTGGGCTTGGGTGGGAGTACCCTTTCCATGAATAGTTGTGCACATGGGGGAGGCTGTCCATAGCAGACGATTGTCCACCTAATTGGGTTTCGATGTCTGGATGGAGTACATTGTCCATGAAAAGCTGTGCACAGGACAACAGATGTGCATAGTATGGGCTTGTGTCCCTAACTGGGCGTGGGTGTGTGTGGGGGGGGCTCTACCTGAAGAGATATGTACAGGGTTGAAGGCTGTACATCCCAAACATTCGACCATATAATGGGGCTTGTTTGTGTTAAAGGAGGGTTCTTCATGATTAGTTGTGCCCAGGGTGAAGGTTGCATCTAGCAGCAGTTTTCTCACCTAATTGGGGTTGAACGTCTGGAGTGAGTGGACTGTACCTGAAAAGCTATGCATGTGACGAAGGATGAGCATTCTCGGGACTTAGCCACTAATGAGTTACTCTGTCTAGAAGAAGTGTGTGACAGTTTAGTAATTTTATAAAAGTATATATGTTAATGTAAATTCTGCTTTGCATGAGCCTAAGACATATAGTACTTATTTACATATTTCATATACTGCACCATTTTATCAAGTAATTTCCATACTAATATAGCCTATATTAGTATGGAAGTTAGGGGCATAGGGCATGATGTCATCAGTGATGTCTTCAGTGAACATTTCATGAGTAAGGTAATATGAGAGGTAATAAGCTGTGCATGGAAGGGGTGCAAGTTACAGTTAGCTCAGTTATATTACTGTTGATTTTCAGTGTTTATTTCAGTTTAAAAGATTACATTCTTCAGGCATATGGACCGCTGCACAACAATACCGATTATTTGCACATACATGAGGCATTACTACATTCTGTGAATAATGCAGACATTAGGTGGACTAATCCATCAATACATATAGTCTACTCGTGAACATCAGTATAGCCAACACATACTAGATGCCAGCATCAAATGCACGCACTAACTCTAACCTAGCCCTCCATTACATTATGGCGGTCATAGGAACACTCCAGGGCTATGATCTCATAATCGTACATGAGGTACAATTGCATTTTGAGAACGATGCAGACAATTGGTAGGCACTGATGGCCGTGTGCAGAAATATAATACATTTGTCCGCTAGTTCACATCAGTCGAGTAAATTAACACAACAAAGGCTCGCATCTGGTACATTCATTTATGGAAAGCCAGTCGTCCTACACTACATCATGACAGTCATTTCCAGGTCTCGACGCTGGCCACACCCACCATATCACTTAACCGGGGACACCGCGCGGGCTCCTTACTATCCGGACCCGGCAGCAGATGGGTAGGCAAGACGGCAATGACACAGGCAGCAGGAAGTAAGTCGTAACGATAGCAAATGCGTGAATAATTAGTGGTGCGCGTAACTCCATGTTATTGGTACCTGACACACATGGGACAGGATTAATTAAGCTCCTGACTACGGTCCACCAACATTTGCCCGCTCTAACAGTGCCGAGATTGGGAGAATGTGTGAACTTTCGGCAACGAACCATGCGCGGGGCACAGCCCGCCCCAGTTCATCGGACGACACCGGGCAACCGCAATTATAGTTCCATACATTTTGGGATCGCACAGCGCCGACAACCACAGTGCTCATACCAACGCGGGTGCATCGCCGACATGGTGTATTTGTGCCTGGCGTTTTTGTAGCCCCACTGTGCACCATACTCCACCAGGATTATGTGGTTTGTTTGTTCTCATTAATCAATATGCTGTGGTGGTGACTTGACACACGGCGCTAAGCAAGGCTATTATTGCCATTGGTGTAATCATACCTGGCGATATTGGTGCCTCTCGGCGCCCCATACTCCACGAGGATAATGTGAATGTTGTGGTTTAATTAACTGATTAATCACTAACTGATGTATGTATTCAATTTTTTTTTACCTACATCGTGTTAATGCTTCACCTTTAAAACTTATCATTTTGCGTTTAAAATCCGAACTAATTGATAAACTCTTTGTGGTAAAAACTTGTCACTTTTATTTTACCATTTTGCGCAACTTTAATACCTTTGCCTAAGCGTTTGCTAAAGCGTAGCGCAATTTCGACATTTTTTAACAAAACGCAATTCCACGTTAAAGATTTCCATAGACTGCCAACGTTTCTTACTTGAAAAACGCTGTATACTTTCAACTTGATACCTTCGCGTGCACTCGATCCTTCCAATGTGTTCGTGTCTCCTCAAGCGTCTGCAACAAACAAAGCATCTACGCCAGGATACGTCAATGCTCCTACGTCACTGCGTATTATCACGCTACTACGCATACGTGGCGGCCATTTTGAGTTACCATGGCAACTTGATGCCATTGATCTTCACGTCACAACTCGGCTGCAACTTCTTTGTTTACACGCGTTTTTACACGCTACGTGCAATTTCCTTCGTTACAGCTTAGAAAACGCTGCCAAACTTGTTCATTTTAGTAACGTTTTTTTTAACCTCAAGCATCTCTATAAACTGGAAATGCTTAACAATAATCTACTACTGCTACAGTCTACAGCTACATTTAACCTGACAACGGTGACTACATTATTTATTTTAATTCATTATTTTATGCTAAAAAGTGACAACGGTGACTACTTTTATTATTTTAATTATTTGTTTTCTCCATTTCCTCTTACTGTTATTGTGTGCTTGTTATTACTTCTGTGATTAGTATGGATGTTTCATCTTCTGTGATTGCTCCCCCAAAATTTTTACAATCTCCTGGTCCCCCACCTATGAATTGGGAAGATTGGTCTGAATCCTTTGAGACTTATTTGGAGGCAATAGGTGGTGATGTATTTTTGCCATCCAGGAAACTAGCTTTATTAAAACATAACTTGGGAGTTGAGGGCAGAAAAGTCTGAAAAACTTTACCTACCATCATTCGTGTCGTTTCTACTGTTGTTGACAATGATGAAGGTAGTGAAACCAGCGAAACAAGCGCAAATGATACATCCATAGATGTATATTCTGATGCATTAAAAGCATTAGAAGAAAACTATGGAAAGAAAACCAGTATTGTAGTTGAAAGGCACAAATTTTTCTCCAGAGCACAGCTACCCGGCGAAAATGTGCAACAATATGTGGCATGCTTAAGAACTTTGGCCATTACATGTAAATTTAAAGATTTACACGAGGAAATAATTAGAGATCAATTTATAAACAGAGTTAAAAACATAAAAATTCAAGAACGTTTACTTGAACTCAAGAATCCATCTTTACAGAAAACACTTGACACTGCTAGAAAAATGGAGAATACTTCCCATTATGTTAAGGAGTTAGGTTCTAAAGATGAGTCAAGTAATGTTAATGCCTTAACTTCAAATTACAAAAAGTCAGATTCTAAAAGTGATAATAAGGAATTTAAACCCAATTTCAGAAATAAGTCAGTTTTCACAAAAAGAGTATGCTTCAGATGTGGTAGTCAAAAACACACTGCTGACTTCAATAAATGTCCTGCTAGTAAAGTTACCTGCATTAAATGTAAAAATCTCATCAATTGATTTTCTTCATGAAGTCTTCATTAATTCAGTTGAAATTCTTCAAAACAATCCCATCCTCGTGGCCACTGAAATGACTCCAGGTAGAGTAGATTTGAAGATAAAATAAGTAGTTTATTTACAGTAACAACCCCAGGGAGATCCAAGACCAACACATCCAGTAACTGCTCATCTGTGTACTGCCCCCTGGATTCCACACTCTGGAATCCAGTGAGCACAGAGACCATGGAACATTGCATCATCACAAGGATATAACACTAACCAATGTACTCTTGCTGTGACTTTGATATCTAGCTCAAAGCATAGCTAATTTGGTCATTGTAACCCCGCCTGAGTAGCATGAGCTAACTGTTCTAAATGTATGATGCCTAACTGAATTCGTCATCATTTTCCACTAGTCCTATACCCATATGGCCTCAGCAATACACCAGTGTGCATTCTAGCTTAAGTGCTAACACCACGTCACCCCTGCAAACCCTAATAATTGCCATTACTCATCTTCCTCTTCCCTGCCTCAATCACTAAGGCTCCCCCCTGATGTCATACCTGCCGGGTACTGTTGACACCTATGTACTTTAGCTAGTAGGTGAGTAATGTACACCGACTTGTTTGGACACTTGGCCAGATTAGATTGGCGCTGCTATTTTAATTTTAACTTTATCTATATCTCACAACTGTTTTCTACTTATTTCTACCAAGTTCTCAGTCACTTGGGTTTTTAAGCTACATACTAGCCACACAATTCACTAGTATGTCACTGTGTCACAGTGTGCTCACCATCACCATAGAGATTCTAGATTGTCACTTACCTGTGGTAACGTTCTCTTTGTCTCCCAATTTAGGCTAAGAGTAGGTGTATAACAGGTAGTACAACTTGTGTGCTTTTTTTGAACTGGCACTCTAGGAGGTCAGGCTTCTGTAGATAGTAGTTATTTTGAATAATAGGTCCTGAAGAATCGCAGTTCATATACTTGAAGCGAGAAACATGTTGACCACATCCCTCACACCCTAGTACTGTAACGCTTCTGGAAACATAAGTTCCAGCGACTAGAGACTACACTTGATTTTACGTGCGACAGAAGACCACCAGAATAAAAATGTTTCCGGTACTTTGTGCCTCATTTTAACTTCACCCACACCATCTACTCTGTTCTGGCCCCTCACCCCCACTTCACCCATAGGCAGTTGGATAGAAGATGTCCGACAAAGAGCCCCTCTTTGAGGTGTGCCTGTTGGGTATTGCACCTCCTGCCCAATGAGGAGCATTGCCTATGATGAAGCATGACACTCGCAAGGGTGTGTGAGGCTATTATATCCAACATAATGGATACCCAGGGCTAACTCACCTTCGAGCAACACCCCCTTCACCACAGTGACTGTCTTTCACCCTGTCGCCTAGGAACAGCCCAGTCTCCTCTTTGTTGTGCAGAATAAAGGTCAGCAACAGCAGAATATGCAAAATAAAGCTGAGAAACGTGCAGAAAGAGGCAGAATAAAGTTCAGAAACAGGCAAAATAAAAGTCAGCAGTGCAGAAGGAGGTCAGACATTAGATGAAAGAGGCAAAATAAAGGTCAGAAGTGATAAGAAAAAAGGCAGTAAATAAGCAAAGAATGAGCAGAACCCGCTCAAGCACTTATGCACCCACTCACAGAACAACTCACATCCGCTCACAGCCACTCATAGACACATTCAGACACTGATGCATCCACTTACAGAATCCCTTATACTTTCTCACCCACTTACTAACCTATTCAGAGACTCATGCTCTGACTCACAGACCAACTCACAGACTCATACACACAGTCACAAACCCACTCAGAGACTCACACACAAACTAACAGACTTCCTCAGACACTCTCACACCCACTCAAAGAGCCACACAGACACTCACTGAGACACTCATGCACCCACTTAGACATGCACTCATACACTCACACATTATCTCACGGACCCACACAGCCACTCACACACTCACTGAGACATTCATAGCATTTACTCACACACTCACTCTCAAAGGTTACTGTCAGGAATTGACATCGGCGCCTACCTCGTTTTGACATTGGATTACAATACCCAGAAGAACCGGATTCTTTTTAAACCACGTGACGCGAAAGCGCGTTGTACGTGATTCTTAGTACTTCTCTATCCTGCGGAGAGTCGAGATGCCTTTTGGTTTCGCTTCTGATTTGTCCTGCTTTTGATTGCTTCCCGGCTGGGAAGTTTGCCCTGACGGAGCCTAAGGGTATTGGCTCCATTTCCTGCTCAGCGGAGTAGGAGTTAAGCATGGGCGAATTTTGCGAATCTCGCGTTCGCGAATTTTGCGGATTTGCGAACTCGCAATCCGCAAAATCCGCGAATTCTCGCGAATTTGCAGATTTTTTTTTTTTGTGTTCGCGCGGGTTTCTGCCAGTTCGCGAGGGTTTTGTACATGTTCGCAAAACGCGAACTTACCTGTCGGGTCGCAAGTTTCGCGAACTTGTTGTTTCTACGTGTCCAGCCTGTTTGGGACACTCTTCTTCATCACTGCCACTCTCTGTCACCACTGCCACTCTCTGACTACTCATGCCACCCTCTGGCCCACCCATGCCACCCTCTGTTTCATCACAGCACCCTCTGGTTGTCCAGTCAGTGTACATTATTGTGGCAACGCAAGCACACCTTCCCTGCCTCAAGTGACCTGAATTAATTTGGGGCTGATTAATGTGTCACAGAATATTTTTTTAGCTGGCACCTGCTTCCTTAGTGCTTCCTGATTAGTGATCTTTTGCACTTGCTAAGTGCTTTCATTGTTGCAAAATTAGTTACAACACCTGCCCTGCCCCAACTGACAATAATGAATTAGGGGCTGATTAATGGATTTGAACCTCCAGCCTGGCTCCTGCTTGTCTCCCTTAGCTGTAATTCAGGACCTTTGTGGCATATGTGTAACTATTCTGAGGTTCAGAGCAGGGTCACATAATAGTTGCAACTGGCAACTGAACTCTGGAGGGGCCCCTCAGGAAGCACTACAGGAAATGGCTACTAATGATGAGCCTGAACTTTTGTACCTGGTAAGTAGTTTCAGTTTTGCTAAGATCGTATTTCTGCAATTTTGCGCTTATTCGCGGGGCGCGAAGTTGTACTGGGAAGCCGCGAACTCACGCGAACAGTGCGAGCAAGCCATGAAATCCGCTGCTCGCGGATTTGCGGATTTTGCGGGAGATTCGCTAATCTCGCGGATTGCGAATTTACCGAAAATCCGCAAAATCCGCGAGCGAAACGGATTTTACGCCCATGCTTAGTAGGAGTCTATGTTTAGCCACGCTAGCGGCTGCTGCGAGGAAACAGATTTGCAGAGCCCGGTGTGACTCGTGTTCTTTTTCTGGATTACTTTCTTCGGCTTTCTCCGTATCTGGGAGAAGACTCCTTAGGTTCGGTAAGCCGTCACATCCTGGCTGGATGTGCAACCACAGATTTTCCTTTTGATTCTCTTCGGTTATAGACTCCCTTCTTTGTGGATTCGCGCTTAAAGATGGATTAGGCTGTTATTGAGCAAAGACTTGTTTTTGACCATTTTTCAATCTTACTTTGATGTGGGGATTTTCAAACTTCCATTATTCTCATGACTTTATCCTTTTCTCAAGCCAGTATTGAGTTGGGTTCTGTTCGTAATTAAGAATAGGGGAAGCCTGAGCATTGGTACGTATGTAGCATACCTGTGTTGATTGGTGTGTATCATGCTCTATGATGGTGCCTCTTATCTAAGTTTTGGTTTTCTAGGAAGTTACTACCTGCACAGAAAAGCATCTTGTTATTTGAGACATATAGAAGGGTCCATTTCCAGACCTGAACAATTTAGGTGTGTGTTATACCTAGCGAGAATTGATGAGAGTAGCTAGGATTCAGGGTGTGTCTAATCATTGTACTTTCTCGTTTCAGGTGTCCCTTCCACTGCTGCCCCCTTCCTTCCTTCCCTCGCTTGATTACCTCTATGCTCTGTGTGTTAATCACTATTCAGAGTGTGGGGAAGTCAGGAGGTGGACCCCTTTAAGCATCACTCCGATCCCGAGGAGTTCGGACGAATCCTGACAGTTACAGGCTACACATAGAAAAAATATTAATAAACCATAGAAATTCACTAAAATGAAGTTACAGGGATGTTATAGTTAGGAAATAGATTTGCAAAAACCTTAGAAACTCACTTAAAAAAGGTTATCGGGACGTTAATATTAGGCTCAGATTTCACTCATGAAAAACCATAGAAATTCAGCAGTTATAGTTATGTGAGCTTTCTATAATGTATGTCCCCGTAATGCACTACTTATGACCTCACACATTGCATTACTCACAATGTGGTCAGTGACATCACTGATGACATCTGAAATTACATTACTGATGACATAATTAAGTGCATGTGAGTGTTTTCTAAATGTTTCTGAGTGTTAAAGATATATACATAAGATCCTGCAAAAGTTAACAGGGTATAGGTGTGCACTACTAATGAGTGATGCTATTTGAAAAACATATTATGGGGGTGGCTGTATGACTATCGGCATCCATGTGTGAGTAGGTGTGTGAATGGTTCTAAGGGTCCTTGAGTGGTTATATGGGTGAGTGGCTGTGTCGGTGGCTAGGTGAGTGAGTGAGTGACTGTGTGGTATGCTGTGTGGGTGAGTGAGTATGTGTGCCAGCGGTGTATGGGGGATTATGTCAGTATGTGAGAGTCTGTATAACTGAGTGATGGGGTATATGAGTGGCTTTATGGATCAGTGAATGGGTGCATTAGATTCATTTTGCCCCTCAAAACCTCTTCATTATTCACAGTGCCACATCTATCTTTTTAAATTCACTAGAAATCTAAAATTGCCCAAGTAGCACTCATTAAAATACCAATCCCTGGTAGGGTGCCGATGGCCAGATGGAAGAGTATCAGTAAATTGACCATTGGTGATATTGATGTATTGCATATATTGAATCAATTGGATCCTAGTGAGGGGATGGTAGGGGACAAATATATAGATTTCACCAACCTGGATGTTGACCTGGACCAAAGCTGCCCAAGTGGGTTTAAAACTAAAGGTAACTATGTCCTTTGACTTTATTGGCAAAAAGAAATACAACTCCCAGATTCAAATGGCATGAAGACAAGCTCAGTATGTATGCAAGAGCAGCAAGAAACCATCTGTAATCAGACAAAAACCTTGTTATCAGACCTTTGGACAAAGGGGGAAATGTTCCCATTCTATCTAAAACAATGTATTTGAATGAAGGGTACAGGTAGTTGATTGGCTCAGACATATATGAGATTGTACAAAGAGGTGTTATTACCAGTGTAAATCACATAGGCTATTGGGTTGGAGGGAGCAAAGCTTATTGGAGTGGCATGAGTACAGGTTTTTAATGTGGAAATATCCTTAAATTCCGATCTTGTACTTACTCCCTGAAATTCACAGAAGCACAACCAATCTTCCAGGTAGGCCAATTGTGCCCTTAAAAAAAGGCTCACTTCCAGAAAATATACCTCCAAATATGTGGACTTCTGTTCATGGCCCTTTGTAAGTTCTCTCCCCTCCCACATTTAAAATAACAAGGATTTTCTGAACAGGATAGACTGCATACCTTGGGAGCATGACTTTCTATTCATCACCCTTCACGTACGCAGCCTTCACACCAGCATCATTCATAAGGCAGGTGTAGAAGCACACAGTACTTTATAAAAGCTAGATCTTTTCACCTCTTTTTCATACAGAAATGATCACTGAATAGATTGAAATATGTCTACAACACAACTTCTTCATATTTGACAGCAAACTCTTTAGAAAAAAGCAGGAGACTGCCATGGGGACATGCTTGCCCCAAGCATTGCCAATCTGTTCCTAGAATGGTGGAAGGAACAGGTGGTGAGTCTCAAGGAAGCCGTCAGTACAAAGGTGGCGTTATGGCTCTGCTTCATTGAAAATCTCTTCATTATTTGGTTGGGGGATATGATGAAGCACTGAGCCACTCGGCAGACCTGAATCAAAATTAATTCAATCTAAAGTTCCTTTGTGAGATGAGTGATAAAGACATTAATTTTTTTTATTAACTTGGGTTACTACTTACATAGAAAAAGTATAGCTGGCAATACAGTACTCCATGCCAACAGCTGTCATCCCAGAGCCCTCATTCAAACATTCAAAGCATCCCTTATGGGGAGCTCCTCAGAGGAATAAGAATTGCAGCTATGAGAGGGTTTTTTTTAGAGAAAGGGAGGTGATGCTGGAGAGATTCATATATAGGGAACATTGAGAAAGCACATTACAGACAGCCCTTGCAAAAGTTAGACATTAACTACTCACCCCTAGAACTACACTTAATCAGGTTGATGATATTGAACCTATTAGATTAATTACTACATACAATAACAAATCCATGGAAGTTAAGAACATTCTAGGTAAACACTGGCAAATTTCGAATAAAGAGGAAAGCCTACTGGGGTCCTGACCAAACACCCTCAAGTCATCTATAGCCAAGATACCAGTCTCATGGATAAGCTGTCAAACAATGATATACAAAGTGCCAGAACCTGGCTGACAAATTCCAGGCTGCTTGCAGGAACAGCAAACAGGTATCTCATCTCTTACAGAGGACAAGAAAAATATTGAAAAAACTCTTTCATGCACTTCTGACTTTGCTGTATATGTGCTCACATGTCCATGCAACTGTTGGCATATGAGGGATGATATTCAATGACTAATGAAAAGAATGTTGGAGCATATGAGGGCCATCACCCATGAGAATAGACTGTACCCCATTACTTTACACTTTGCATTATCTCACAAAAAAAACATTGACCTTCTTAGTTTCTTTGCTTTGGACAGAATTGAACCCAAAAGGAAAAATGTAGACATGGAAACTGCCCGGGGAAGGCTGAAATCAATGTACATTGTTGAATACTAAAATACCCACTGGTCGTAATTCGTTTGAGAAGTTGAATGTTCATTTCTTTGAAACTCTGCTGGGGCAACTCACTCTCCACCGGACCTCTGGGCATTCTCCGCAGCTCCCCACTGCTTCCTGCCGGACACTGGTTCCCAACGCCGAGTTCTCCCGCCGCCGCGCTAGCTACACCTGCGGCCGCTGTGTGGAGAAACTCGGTCTCCCAGGGGGCACTGCTTCGGCACTCAGTGAGCGCGTCACCACCTTGCGCCTGGAGGCGCTAGAAAGCTGGGGACCGCCCGACCAACTGGGCATTTCTTTGAAACTCTGCTGGGGAAACTCACTCTCCACCGGACCTCTGGGCAATCTCCGCAGCTCCCCACTGCTTCCTGCCGGACACTGGTTCCCAACGCCGAGTTCTCCCGCCGCCGCGGTAGCTACACCTGCGGCCGCTGTGTGGAGAAACTCGGTCTCCCAGGGGGCACTGCTTCGGCGCTCAGTGAGCGCATCACCACCTTGCGCCTGCAGGCACTAGAAAGCTGGGGACCGCCCGCAACGCGGGACGCGAGCAGGGCGCCCGGACGAAGCCCGGACAAAGGGCGGACAGTCTTAGACTGTCCGAGACTGGACAGGGCCCTTCCCCCTGCCTTTCAAGTAAGAGAACTTTTTATTACTTTACTGCTTGTGGGAACTTTTCTATCTGGTGCACAATATGCCAAACAAACATCCTCCAATTGCTTAAAAAACAATGGACAACTACTTGGTTCAGGTGGTTGCGAAAATTAACAGTGAAAGGAGACAGTCACTGGGGTTAAGCCAGTCTCCCAATCTGCAGCTTCTGAGCCCAACTCAAACTTCCTCACAGATAGACACTCCATTGATGGATGCTCCTATTGACTTGATAGACATCACTGTGCACCCAAGTCACAACCATGATCAAAATAGCTTCCAGGCAGTCGATATAGCAACTTCCGCTTTAGCTGACCCAGAAAACAATATTGACTCTGACCATGAGACATGTGTCCAAAATTCAGATGATGCTCCCTCTTCCTTTTCTGAACAGGAAACTGGCCATGCGAGAACTCGCAGGAAAACTCAGCAAAAACGGACATGTCTACGATCAGGAATGAGGAAAAAAAGAACAACACCCCCGGGAAAACTAAGGTCAGTACCATCGAACATGGGGATGACAGCGAGAAATGCAACTGGGACAATGATTTGCTTCACAGGATTGCTGATATGATAGACTCTAAAATCAAATCTATCATTAAGCCTCTAGTTGCTAAAATCGATAAATTAAATGCAGAGGTAAAAAAAATGAGTGGAATTCAGAACCAGGTTGTGAATGAGGTTGACAAATTAACAACAATAGTAACAAAAGCGGCTCAATCAGCTGAGGATAATGTGGGGAGTACTACAGAGAAGGGGAGAAGCCCGACGCCATCTGTTTGCCCAGCCCAAATTCCAACAAGTACTAACAACTATCCTGTGGCTACAGATGGTGGCCATAAATACCAAACATACCGACTGTAACATGTCAAGAAATTGACCCCCTTCAATTCATAGAAGAGGCCTCTCCAGTGGTATTGGTATTGGCCAATGTACCACCCCTAGTGAATGGTCAATCGAAATCTCCAGCATCGTTGTCTAGTAAGGCACTCCACTGGTTAACAGGAAATATGCAGATGGCACCAGGAGGAAAGCAACAGCTCGCGGGTGAAATTAAGACGGTGAAAAGGGTTGCTTGGATTGGGAATCGACCAAAAAGGTTTAGAGGAGACTGTGTCACAGTGACTTTTTCCCACCCGGCTGTTTTACCCAATGTCCTAACCAATATTTTCCCGCCACAAAGAAGATCTGGGACTGTTGTCCCCCTCTCTCTTAAATTCTTCTATGGCGAACAACAAAATGTAACATTCCCCAAAACTCCGGAACCTGTGTGGGACATTGTTAGAAATAGTAGAGGGATAAAGGTACCATGCAATGAATGGGGAATGGCTCTAGGAAACAGATATGAGGCTCTATCGGGGTTAAATGACTGTGATTGACTTGGCAGGGGACGTAACACTGCTCGCCTTACTCCCCCTGGTGATTACCTAGTGAGAGACCCGATGGTCCAGATAAACGCTGTGATAGTTGATACTCCCACATCCCAGATAAAAGCGATGAGCAGTCAAGATACCCTGGTAGTTCTAGAGGAAGTTTATGACCCTACAGGCCGATCTGGCTACATAACTAATCATAGTTCAAATGTAAAAATATCTTCAAACTTGGTGTAAATTGAGAATAACACGAGTGGAAGTATTTTATCTCAACAACATATAGTCAGTCAATCTATTAGCACGGAACACCCTAATGCTAATGTTTCTGCACAATATACTTTGGTGTCATGGAAAGTTGCAGGTCTAAAAAGTAAAAGGACATCGCTGGACTGGCTAACTTTCCTGGACACAAAGGACATAATCCTTCTTCAGGAAACTTGGCAGAAAGCCCCAGAACCTATTCAAGGATATTTACATTTTTATATCCCGGCTACACCGAGTTTAAGGGGAAGGCCAAAGGGTGGCCTGGTTACATGGGTAAAACAGAATAGTGGGCACTCTGCTTTCCAATTGGCTACTAATAGTCCCGATATTCTGTTAGCTAAATTACAACGACCTCACTGTAAGGACCTTTATATTTTTAATATTTACTCAAGGGGGCTACCAGGTGGTAAATCCACTGAGGTAGTTGATCAATTAGATTCTCTTTTAAAACAATATTGTTTGAACACCAATGTTATTGTTGGTGGTGATTTTAATTGTTGTTTTGAGCCCCTAGATAACCATGATATAGATCATACGGTAGAAGAGGACTATATCTGGGGAATCCCTCAGCTGTTTCTCACACCTATTAAAAAGTAGACAGAGGCCGCATTACAACTAAAAGGTCTATGTATGGAGCATGGGCTATGGGCCACTAATGGAAGAATGGGTTCTGATAAACAGGGCGCCCTTACTTTTAATAATGGCATATCAAATAGTTGCATCGACTATATCCTCATTAATAAGGAGAATTGGTCCAGCGTCAATGATATGTGGATAGAGCCAAGGGCCGAAAGTGACCACGACCCACTAATTCTGTTATTTAAATTGTTTGATCTATCGAAAAGTGATGAATCGAGGGATAACGTTCAAATAGCCCTTTAAAATGACAATAGACGTATTAGATGGTCCAACCGTGTAACTAACGAGCAAAGTATAACAGCTATGAGGGACCTAACAACCCAGGCTATCATCGAACTAAGGAGCAAGTCCATTATGGAGACTCCGGAATCTGATGTCAGGACGATCCATGATGTGTTTTTTAACAAATTAAAATTCTTCTTTGTCAAAAAAGTTGCTAAAAAACAGTGCAGGGCAGCAAGGAAGGAGGATCAATGGTACGATAAATCCTGCAGGGTTGCTTACAGGGCCCTGTCTGATGCAGTAAAGACAAAAGATATAGTTAAGATAAAGGATGCCCGAGTCATGTATAAAAGAACACAAACTAGGGCTAAGGCGGAATGGGAGGAAGGGTACTGGAGAGACCTATTAAGAGCTAGTAAAGAAAGATCTATGACCTCCTTCTGGAACATCGTCAAATGGGGAAGGGGGGCCAAAAGAGGAGAACCCATGAACCATGTGTCACCAGATGCATGGGTCTCTCATTATGCGTCCCAGTTCGCTCCCGAGGATGGAGACGAAGAAGGGTGTGAAGTACTCGTAAATACAACTGCGAGTGCTAGTTACCTATCTTTCACCAAAGCTGATGTCCTAAAAATTTTAAATAACATCCCAAAAGGGGGGGCTCCAGGTTTGGATTCTGTTCCTGCAGATCTGTTTATGCATGACAAGGACCTTTGGGCTACCTATATCCAGCTGCTAGCCAATGGTATTCGAAGGGTTCGCCTATCCCGGAGATTTGGAAGGGAGCCGAGATTATCCCAATCTTTAAAAAGGGGGCATGCTCGGATCCAGGCAACTATAGGCCTATCAGCCTCATCGCATGCATACAAAAAGTATTGGTGAGGCTTGTACTGCAGCGCATCCATGGTTGGATAAATGAACAGGACATACTGTCACCCTTAGAGTTATGGTTTCGTAGTCACACTAGTACCATCGATCAAGTTTTTAGATTTGTTTTATTATATTGGCGTGTAGTTCTTCTTGGGGGGGTATGCTTTTTGCAGCCTTTGTTGATTTCAAATCAGCATTCGACTTGGTCCCTCGTGCTAAGTTGTGGAACGTTCTACAAGAACAGGGCATCCCAAATGAAATTTTGTCCTTATTAATTAGATTGCACAAGAACAATTTTGCACAAGTTCGATGGAATCAGCAGGGTAGTGTAACTGATAAATTCCCCATTGCAAGGGAAGTACGCCAAGGATGTGTGCTAGCCCCAACTCTCTTCTCGCTATACATCAACAGGGTGATCAGGTATTTCGAACAGCAACCGAACAACGCACCTAAGCCGTCGGAAAACTGATCCCCCTGTTGATGTTTGCGGATGATACCCTACTGATATCAAAGACCCAACAGGGACTTCAGAGGGCCATTGGAGTTTTTGAAGCGTTTTGTGCAGACCATGGCCTTGTTATCAACACAACTAAAACAAAATTCATGGTTCTGCACAAACGGAAACATATCAGAGGTAAGGTCACCATGGACGGGGTGCAACTAGAACAGACCCAAGTTTTTAATTATCTGGGCATTACCCTGTCATACAAACTAGATTGGAAACAGCACACTAACCAGCTGGCTACGAGGCATGCACAACTGACAGGAGCACTTACCAAGGAATTATTTTCCTCACATACTAGACCTATTACTCCGGTTTTAAAGATTTATAATGCAAAAGTTGGAGCAGCGGTCCTCTATGGGGCTGAACTCTGGGGGCCCAGTAACCTTACAAAGTTGACGGTAGCCCAAAATAAATTTCTCCGCAACATTACTGGCTTACCAATATCAACTCCTTTGATACCTCTCCACTATGATTTGGGAACCCATAGCTTCGATGATATAGCCAAATACAGATCAGTAGCCTACTGGAGGAGATTATGGGTTACCCCAGAACTCTCCCAGTATGCCCAAGGATTCCTCGAGGTTAGAGCCTTGGACAAAGCTCAGGAAATCTTATGGATGAGAGAGGTAAAAACAATTTACATGGCTATGGGTTTATCTCCATTATGGGACGACCCTGTAAGGAATGTCTTCCCACCTAAGAAAATACTACAATATCTGTATTGGAGCATGGTTGAGGCTAAGTGTTTTGTATGTCGTATTGAACAATCCTTTACTACAGATTTCTTAGAACTTAAGCATGCACCGGCCCTAGAATCTTATTGGGACTGGATTACTGTCCCAGGGGACCGGAAGAAGTATCATCAAATGAGGGTGGGGACACTACCATTAAATTCCCTAACTGTAAAATGGTATGAGAATCAAACTTCGGGGTGCCCTTTTTGTTCTGATCAAAAGGAAAATATTGGGCATGCGTTATTTGCCTGCCCAGGATATAACGCACCCAGACGATTATGGCTAAAACCAATTTGTGTCCAGTTGGGCTTTAAAACTGCTAGTGAGGCCGTTAGGATCTTAAGAACTGATACCTCCCAGTCAGTTGTTATAGCCATGTCGAAATTTCTTCACTGAATGTGGATAATTCGGGCCCGTAAAATGAGTTTGGAATAACCCAGGGCTGGTCGTTACATGCTGCTATCTGATTTTGCACACTGTATTAAGCAACTGATATATTTTGCATCGATGAATTTTGTCTTTTAATAATTGTTTTTTAATTCATTTTAATATAATATATTTTTAAAAAAATTGTAAATAGGGAAGAGCTAGTTTGATAATTTTAGATTAAACTGAAATGATTTATTGTGGATCTTATATTTTGCTGGGTGTGGGGGGTCAATTTTGTAAATGTCTTTTTATGATTGAAAAATATCGAATAAAGACTATTTTGAATTGAATTGAATGTTCACTTAGGCTAAACCTCCCATCTTGTCGTTGGCAAACTCTCTTCTTATTGTACAGTTTTTAAATGTATTCTGCTGTTCTGGTATACTGCCTCAGATTGTAACCTACTTTGTAACTGCCTGTTCTTTGTTGTTATCTCTTTTTCTCTGTACCTCTTCTTCTTTCTACTGTCATTGCACTCTTTTATCATCACTTTTCATGGCTACAACTTTTCACACAGGGCTAGAATCTGGAATTGCCAGGCAGTTGACATTGCGAGTGGTATATTTCGGTCTATTTGAGCAGCTGTAAATCTATGGTGGTGTTGGAGCCATTGAGCCAAGTTTATAAGGATAACATGTTTTTTGGGGTCCATGGACATCCAAACGTATGAATTTCAGCTTCATACAATTATTATTATTATTATTATTATTATTATTATTATTATTATCAATATTTGTATACTTTAGATGTGTGAAATATATTTTCCTCGTTCGTAGGTCGCTATGGCCCACATTCATTTGAGAGGGTGGTTTATAAGCCCACTTGGATTGGATTGTAGTTTTTGTTAGATGTTGATGTTATCTATTGTTTTTTGATTTCTTTTTCTCCACTAGCCTTCCTGCTACTATTATTTGCCCACGGGACAGCTGACACTATGGACTAGTGGAACAACAAAACTGCCAATACTGGTCTTAATTTCAGAACCTTTTGACATAGAACCTGTTATGAATAAAACAAACCGGTCCGTTTTCACTAACATCACTAGTTTATTGAGTCATTTATTTAACTACTCTAAATCATTTATATTTTTATCAGAAATAGTTCTTAGTGCATATACAGACTATATACAAATGAATACATTTTTTGCAATAACAAACATGTTTTGAATACGCATCTAATCAACGGATTCCGTGCAATGTCTTTACTTGACCACCGGACTCGGGCATGAGAAGTTTTAGCCGCCAGCAGACACAGACAGCCCCGGCTGGAGCTCTACAATTACAAACCGGGCATTCCTGCCCTACGCCCCACTTCAATTAGACGAGTGGGAGCACATCACATAACCCAGTCCTTGAGATACCATTGCTGGATTTGAAAGAGATTACTTGTTGGTCCTGAGGAGAACCCCACAATAAGGGGTTCGAAACACGTCAACCCTTTCCCCCCCATTGGCCCATTGTCATACTCCTTTTTCACCCCTGAGGCGGAAGCCGGGGGCCCTTGAGCACTCTTGCTCCTCTTGAATAGTAAAAACGAACAGGATTTATTGAATGCAAAGCTTTATTTTTAAAAAACTGTAAATATTTTAACGGGTCGATTTTAGAGATCCTGTTGGCCCTACCTTTGGTGCAAGCACTACGTTGCCCAGGGCGGCCTTACACCCCCTCCTCAGCTGGAAAGCCTCGCTAGTTCGGGCCCTCGGCGCTGAATTCATTTTGGGCGCCATCTTGGGTAGGGGTAGGATCGCGGTCTAGTTGATCGGCGATCCCGCCCTCCCAGGATACAAAAGGAGTCTCTCTACACTCAACCGAGGTATTGTCATACTCCTTTTTCACCCCTGAGGCGGAAGCCGGGGGCCCTTGAGCACTCTTGCTCCTCTTGAATAGTAAAAACGAACAGGATTTATTGAATGCAAAGCTTTATTTTTAAAAAACTGTAAATATTTTAACGGGTCAATTTTAGAGATCCTGTTGGCCCTACCTTTGGTGCAAGCACTACGTTGCCCAGGGCGGCCTTACACCCCCTCCTCAGCTGGAAAGCCTCGCTAGTTCGGGCGCTCGGCGCTGAATTCATTTTGGGCGCCATCTTGGGTAGGGGTAGGATCGCGGTCTAGTTGATCGGCGATCCCACCCTCCTCACGCCCCCTACACTGGATATAAACATCAAAGTCCCCCGTCCGCGCAGCGGGCGGGCGCAGCGGGCGCGCCGGCGGCCGCCGAAGGTGCGCCAAAGGCAAGCCCGTCTGCGCCCGTCCGCGACCGGACGGGACCAGGGGCCACACCCCCTGTGCGAGGTGGTACAGAGCGGGGCAGATTGATGAGGTATGATGCTATCACTCTAAAAAATTTAATGCCTCCTATCACTCACACCTGTCAGCACTCTATCCTCCCGGACTCTCCACCCGGGGTCTGTTCACACTGTAAATTTTCACTGACCAGCTATCTAGATAAGTCCCCTTCTAGCAAAATCTTCAAAATGTTTCTTCTAAATTGCCGGTCACTGACCAAACATGCCATACAAATGTCTCTCCTGCTGGAGGAAAATGAACCAGATGCAATATTTCTAACGGAGACCTGGTTAAAAGACGCCTCTGACATGGATATCACCTCTATTCTGCAAATGGGATATACCTTGCAGAGATTGGACAGATCAGAAGGTAGAGGAGGAGGCCTAGGCATCCTTCTTAAAAATCCTTACCTCTGCAGAATCTCATCGGCCGGTATTTCCAACTGTGAGAGTATGCTATTCACTCTTGAACTCTCACCCACAGACTCATTCTCTGGTGTACTTATCTATCGCCCCCCCAATCAATTAGGGGATTTCATTGAATCACTCCAGTCAAAAATAGCTAACTCTGTGGTTAGTAGATCCAATTTCTCTGTATTAGGAGATATAAATATTCACTTAGATGATCCTAACAACTCCATGGCTAAGGCATTTCTGGACAGTATGGCAGCTCTCCAGATCATACAGAAAGGCTTTGTGCCTACGCATGAAAAGGGCCACCTTCTTGATGGTGTTTTTAGTAATGATAATAGACTAGAAGTAGGGACCCCATTACCTCTTACCTGGACAGACCACTGTCTAATACCTATTCAGTGGACTCCAGCCACGCCAACTCAGCCCTCTCCTCGTACAACCCTTTTTGGAAGAGACTGGTCCAAAGTCTCCCCAGACCAATGGGCCAATTTACTCTCGGCCGCTCCCCCCCAAAGGGCAACAGACCCAGCAGCACAATATGAGAACTACATCAAATGGCTGTGCACAGCCTTGGACTCTATCGCACCTATCAAAGCTCTTAAAGGAAAAACTAAGTCCAAGGAATCACCTTGGTACACTTCTGAACTTAAAGAACTAAAAAGGGCATGCAGAAGATCTGAAAGAAACTGGAGGATTTCTCGTAGTAAGATAGACAAAACCACACACCTTGAAGCCATTAAAAAATATAAATTAGAAATCAAACAAACCAAAACTTTATACTTCGAGGAAAAAATTCTAACTGCCTCCAACTCTTCTAGAGAAATCTTTCAGATAGCAAAATTCCTGGTTGATATCCCCCTGGTTCTTGCTGATCCGAGTACAGCTCAGGCCCGCTGTGAAAGTCAAGCTGAGTACTTCCACAGCAAAATACAAAAAATTGCCTCTGCCTTTAGCTCACCTAATTTATCCCAGGATACTGGAACCAGCTCACCTAACATCACGACTCCAAAACTAGATGAGTTTCCACTGCTGGATGAGAACTCACTTGCGACTATTATGACGAAAATAGAATCCGGATCTCCTACAGACCCTGCCCCTCTCTATCAGTTAGTAAAAATTGAGAACATTATCAAACCTGTCATCCTCAATATATTAAACTCATCTATTTCCACAGGTTCAGTACCTACTGCATGGAAATGTGCACAGGTTAGGGCTTTGCTGAAGAAACCCACTCTGGATCCGGGTAATATGGCCAACTATCGGCCTATTTCCCTCCTTCCGTGGATCAGCAAACTCCTAGAAAAACATGTTAATTCATCTATCACTCAATTTTTAGAGAACCATCATCTTCTCCACGACTCCCAAGCGGGTTTTCGCCCAAAATTGGGAACTGAGGCGGCCCTCCTGGCGGTAACTGAGCTGGCCAGGAAGCAAATGGATCAAGGCGGCACCACAGCAATTATGTTGCTTGACCTCAGTGCCGCTTTTGACACTGTTAACACCAACATTCTTCTTCACCGCCTCAATCAGATGGGAATTTCTGGGAAGGCCATGCACTGGCTCCAGTCATTCCTGGAGAATCGATCTTTCAGGGTAGTTGAGGGTACCACTTACTCAAAAATCTGGCCCCTGGATCAAGGTGTACCTCAGGGCTCTTCATTGAGCCCTACTCTTTTTAATATTTACATGCAGCCGTTAGCCGACATAGTGCACTCTTTCGGCCTTGATATAATAACCTACGCCGATGATACACAATTAGTCGTATCTATGAATCAAGCAGACTCTTCCCCGTCCAATTTAAGTAACTGTTTGGTAGCGGTGGCCCAGTGGATGGCCATCTCGCATCTAAAATTAAATGGCGAGAAAACTGAGCTCATGGTGCTGGGCAATCCAACCATTCCCAGCCCTCTGTCAGATTGGCCACCGTGCATGGGGCCCATACCCCAACCAAAGTGCCACATAAAGAGCTTAGGCATCTGGCTGGACTCCAACCTCAGCTTTATGCAGCAGGCGACCACTCTCTCTGCCACATGCTTTGGGCTAATGCGTATGCTGAGAAAAGTGCTGCCTCTTCTCCCTTTTGAAGCCCGCAGAATAATGGTTCAAGCCATTATCCTGTCCCGTCTAGATTACGGGAACTCGTTATATCTAGGTGCCCCCGCATTTACAATCAAAAAGCTACAGGTGACCCAGAATGCTGCAGCCCGCCTCCTGCTGGGCCTCAACAAACGAGAGTCAGCCACCACTGCCTTGAGGAAACTGCACTGGCTCCCTATTAAGGCCAGAGTGCTATTTAAATCTCTTTGCTTTATGCACAAAGCTATGTGGAAGAATGCCCCCACTATGATCTGTTCCTTGGCAAAACCTTATCTTCCTCACAGATCCCTAAGATCCAGCACTGCCTTTCTGGCTACTGTCAGCAAAATCAGACGGACCAGATGGGGCGGACGCTCCTTCTCCTGGAATGCTGCGAAGGAATGGAACTCTCTGCCCACCTCCCTTCGCAGTGAACCTAGCCTTTTAAAATTTCGGAAGGATCTGAAAACGTATCTGTTCATTTAATCTCTTCCCTTTTAGTATGACGGTACTTAGCGCTACGAGGCCTCCGGGTTGTTTGCGCTCTACAAAACCCGATTAATAATAATAATAATAATAATGTCAAACATTAGAAGGACTGTAGTATGAAACTATTGGAGTGATTCCAACTGATTCTGCTCCACTACATTAATGAAAAATAACTATGGTGTATATTTATGTATATTGAAGTAATTGTTGTGACAAAGGGCCAATACCTCAGAGGTATAAGATGTTTTGTTTTTGCTTGTATGTAGGATGCATGTAGTGAATGAGTGCTGGTGAGGATGTGATGTAAATTTTGTACAGTTAATGTTTGTTATTGCAAAAAATGCATTCATTTGTATATAGTCTGTATATGCACTAAGAACTATTTCTGATAAAAATATAAATGATTTAGAGTAGTCAAATAAATGACTCAATAAACTAGTGACGTTAGTGAAAACGGACCGGTTTGTTTTATTCATAACAGGTTCTATGTCAAAAGGTTCTGAAATTAAGACCAGTATTGGCAGTTTTGTTGTTCCATATGTATTTGACTTAGCCTTGCTGGGTAGGAGTCAAGACCCTGTGTCGTTTCCTTACTATGGACTAGTGAGCATTTGCTAACAGGACTGGATTACTTTGACTATTTAAGGCCCAAAGTTTGTGCTGAAGCACAGACTAGCATCACTGGGCAGCCTCTGG
This sequence comes from Lissotriton vulgaris, assembly GCF_964263255.1. NCBI lineage: Eukaryota > Metazoa > Chordata > Amphibia > Caudata > Salamandridae > Lissotriton > Lissotriton vulgaris. The sequence continues at coordinate 132,707 of NW_028248153.1, forward strand.
GTTAAGAGTCTCTTAACAGAAGATCGTATTATCAAGCCCATTATCGCCGCTTTATCTGCAGTTTCCTGCCCATAAAAGCGGCGATAATGTATCGCCTTTTGTTGATAATATGGCCATTTCTCTTTTTTTTGACCAGTAAACTTAGTTGCATATTATCAAGGACCGGTGTTAAAATTATCGCCGTTTTATTGGCAGGAAACTGCAGATAAAACGACGATAATGAGCTTTATAATACGGCCTTGTTATTTCCCACCGAAGCCAATGTTAACACCAGAACATAGGCTTCCATGGGAATTAACAAGGACTTATTATCAAGCCCACCCTCCGAACATTAATAAAAAAAACAGACAATGCAGGTACCCGGAGCTGGAAGGTCATTTTACATATCACTGCCCTAGAAAGGTGGTGTTCCCCGCGACGTGTACGGGGAGAGAGAGAGAGAGACAGCTCAAAACATATTTTTTATTAAAAAATACCTGAGGCGTGCCGCTCCCCGAGACTGCGGGGAGTAGGACCGTAATCCCCTCGCATACTTCAAAATAAAACCAGTGGAGTGCCGTTCCCCAGTGCTTGGGGCACCTTACAAGCCCCCATTATGCAAATAAATTGCCCCGTAATTTGCCCCCCCCCCGAGACCGAATGAATAAAACAGACTTCTAGTTTTTTTCACCTTTTCCACCGCGTACAAGTACTGCACGAGTACCCGCCATTTTTTATTTAAAAAAAATAAAAATTGAGCCTAAAGATCCATGTACCACCCCCTGATCAAGACTATAGGTTCAGAATGTTTCTAACCTGCCCTTCCCTTATTTCTCAACTTTGTTTTACTGTTTACTTGTGACTTGGTTCTACCGAGGCACAAGATGGCCACCAACACTTCCTGGTTTCGAGTGTTGACCGACAGTTGACAGCCAATCAGCATGCAGCTCACGCTCGTAATTGAACGGATTCCTTACCCGTGCTGAACTCCGTCTCTATATATCACTATGATTTTACTTGCAATTTTCTCAAAAACTACTGAACGGATTTACACCATTTAACAAAAAGCACAATCTGCGAACCAAACTCATGTTCTCTGCCAAATTTCCTGTAATTCCGTTCAGCCGTTCGAGCTGTAGTCCTGGCTAAATGTCCCCATGAAAAATTGCATGGGGAAAACACGTTTTGGGACCCCCCTTTTTCTTACCGCCACTTGACGAATCACCCCCAAACTTTCAGGGAAGGGGCAGAACCGAGCAGGCCATTTTCTTGGAGAAATTCACGAAGATTCGTCCACCGGTGCCAAAGTTAATACAAATAGAATGTTGTAGATTTCCTATGGAAACTAGGTCCTAACTATAACTACTACATTCAATTCAATTCAAAGTACTTTATTCGGTTAAAAATAAAAAACCATAAAAGTATACAAAGTACGAAAGTTGAGGTTCGTTACATTTTGGCAAAGCAATATTGTACATCATACAAAAAGAATAATAACTGTGCATTAATGATTACTGATTGGGGCGATATCCTTGTACTATCGGGTCACCATATCTAAGCCAGGAAGTAGGTTTTGGTGATTATATGTGGGTATCTGCTGGAAGCTGATGGATACAGGGCCCCTCCTGTCCACCCAGTGGTTTTCCTCTACACTCCATCTTGTGTTTGGAAAATACGCTGTTCTGGGGTAGAAATCGCACAATTCCCGTGTTGCTATTGGCCCATCTCCTCTTTGTGGCTCCCAGCTACGCAGATATGGGACGACCTGGTTATCCCTGAAGTTAACAATTACCAGATCTCCGGCTATGGTCTTGGGTAGGGAACCTATCCACCCCACCCTTCTCACATTTAGAATTCTTCAGTCGATATTAAATGGAAGGGGTCTGTTCTTCGTCAGCCATAACTGTACTTTGTTTTTAAGGTCCTGGTGACCTTCAATTTTTCCGATAGTGAGCTCAGGCACTCCCGAGAGGACACACACATAGGGTGCTGCCTCCGGTGGTAAGTTTATACATTTATTAATTGCAGCTAACCCCTCACAACTCATTCCTACTTTGTTCGACCCTGCTCTGGGAGCTGAGCTAGGGGCCATTGTCGATTGTTTGGGTACCTCCTTGCTTTTAAAAACTAATGGTACGGGATCCAGTAGCTGGCTCTGGGCAATGTTGCTGTTTATAGTGGTGTCAAGCTTATTTGAGGGAACCATGCTCTGGGATTGGTTGTTTGGCATGGTATTTTCATCTATTTTTGAAAGCTTTTCCCCAATTCTCTCTATCCTCTCAATATGCGGGGATAGTAAGGTTTTGACCAGTTCTTCTAGATGGAACAGCAAAGTAGAAGGTAAGAGGCATACAGGGGATTCCGGTGTTTGACGTGCATTAGGTGTCTCGAGGGTGGTAGTGTCAATAACCGAGGGGGCTTGAGTTTATTTTTTGGTATTTCGCTGGTTTCCCATTATGTTCCATTCCGTTACTTTTTCTGCTCTGGAAAGAGACCTGGGGATGTGCTGTCACTTGGATGGTAAATTTATCTGTTAGTGCGATAGGAGGTTCCAGGGGACTTTTATTGGGTTGATACGATTTCCTAGGCTCGGGGCTTCCAATACCAGTAGGGAACGTTGGAGGACCGGTTTGTTCAATTCCTGCTCTCTAGGAATGTACCTAGCATTAAGTTCCCTAAGTAGTAAAGAGTTTGGTGAATCGGTGGGAATCGAAGGGGATCGTACACAGCATGTGGTATCATTAGGAAGGCTGTGTTCTATTGTCTCAATGGCCGATGTTACCCTTGTTATATACAGGTCCAGTGTCCCCTTGAGTGACCCTCCCTGAGAAGAAGATTGTTTGGGGGCCCTTTAGGGGTCATGATGCAACTAGCTTATAACCCAAAAGCACACACTCATGTATGGGACCAGTGAGTATCTTAATCATCAATGGGGCTACTTGGAAAGGACAAAGGTGTTCGTTGTCAGCCTCTAGATGATTAGTCTCTAGACAAGCATACCTTAGTTCGAAAGACCAGGATGGGTGTTCCGACCCGACCTCTTCTGGCCTCTGAGGGCCACAGAGGGCCTGCCCTTTGCCCGGGCTTAGCCCGGCGTCCCGCGAGGGAGGACTGTCGGTAATTGTATGCGCCTCCTGGCGCTGTGCTGTGTTCACATGGTTCCCGTGGGCTGCTGGGGATTGCAGTCCCCTGCAGTCCCCTGTCCTGCACTCCACGCGGCGGCCGGCGGTTTCCCAGGTGGAAATGGGAGCGGGCAGCGGGAGGCAGGTGGCGACCCCAGCAAGTGAAAGGGCGAAAAGGTCAGCAACTCTCCACCCGGGCTCCCCAGCGGCAGTGGCAACAGGCAAGTCCAAAAAACTACTATATATATATATATGCACACTCCTTTACAGTATTCAGTGCCATCCACAAACCGGTTCAGGTTTTCTCCTGTCTGGCTCTAACCAATACTTGATTGATGTCTGCATTTACTGGCCATGCTAATGACATTACCGGTAGGTTTATCTGGAGATTATTTTTGTATAGTTATCGTAATTTGACGGTGATCGGGTTAGCGTTAAGCTTTTGCTATACGAATTTCCCTTATGTTGACTATGGTTGTCGGAAGCCATTATGAAAGTGCTGGCGGCCATTTTATATGAATGCGTCGCCTCGTGGCCAGCATGCCCTTTTGTCCTTTCTCTGTACCACTGACCACTTGAATTTGCCCAGCAACAGGCTATTTTTAGTACTGGTCAAGCTCGCACATGCGCAGTTAATCCCTCTGTACTAGTGGACAGTCATCACTTAGGAATGTCCCCTCCAAACTGACCAGTGGTGTTGTAACTCCTCCCATGAGTTGGCTGTGTTCCAAAAATAACCATATATGTACCTAAAACTCTGTAAACGTGTTCCGCCTACATTTTTATTACTGTAAAACTGTATAAAAGAAGGTTCGCACCGATGTTCGGTGTGATACTTCTTGCATTACCGAAGGGTGCTGTAGGAATGTACCACCACCCCATGGGGTCCTAATAAACTTGTCTTTTGCATTTTCCAGTTTCCGTGCCAACATCTTTTAAGCTGTAGCGGGTTTTGCGGAGTATGTAGGCCTGGAGAACCCAATACCACAAATTGGCGACCACGAAGGGACTCATCGGCGACTCGGATGCCCGAAGGAGAGGTCGTGACGAAGGATTGTAAACTCGCCATGGACGCGTACGCTGCCACTGAGTGACCCGAGTCTTGGCACCCACGGTGTTTTCTTCCTTTCCTTCTGATCTGACCTTCCAGGTGGCGCCGGTCCTCGACTGACATCCTGCTCGTTTGAGTTGTCGTACAGTGCCGGTTTGGCTGATTCGATTAAAGACCTTGGCAGTTGGAATCTGGATATCTGAAAATTTGGTAAGCTTGTGATTGGTAAGATAGTCTATGGACACTTACTGTGGTTCTATGAATATGTTTTGAGTTAGCTAACATTTGGTTCTATGATTTGAGCTATATGTGCAGTGCACTTCACATAGGCAGGCATGTAGAGATATTTCTCTGAACATGTTTTTCTTTGAACTGCACATTTGTGTGAAGTATATTAAGTGCCATTTTTGTGATATCACGTTTCTGTGATATTTTTGACATGCCTGTTTTAAGCACACTCTGAGGAATGTGCTGTTTTGGAAATGGTACCACTTATCGATTAAATGAATCTCAGCCGGCTCCCCCTGAGGGGACCCCTAATAGGGAGATGTATATCAAATTCGGCCTTCCCCCTATTTTATATAGTAAACTATGGCACAAATACACAAAGCATGGTCCTGATTTGCAATGGCCACTACATGGGTCGTTTGATTTACGAAAGGTTCAGTATGTGGAGCAATGTTTGTTTCAGCACAGGTCTAGACAAGATATGTTTGATTGTGTACGTATGTGGGAGAAAGCAGTGCGTGAGCGAATGAAGCGTGAATTAGCCTTGGTGGACAAAGAACAGCGTAAGGCTGCCCGTGATAAGGCTTTACAGCTGGAAGAGAAGGAGTTACAGGAGAAGAAAGAGAGGGAGGCACGGGAACGTAATTTGCAAACGAATGGTCAATTCCCTATTCGACGTCCTCTTTATCCTGTCCTTACTAATGAAGTTGATGATTTTTCATTGTTAGATCGGTGCCCGCCTCCGTATGTTCTGCCTTCGGCCCCAGACGAGGACTCGGATGGAGATGGCCAAGGGAGTAAGAGTATGAGGCTAAGTGCTAGTGAGGCTGCGGAATTGCGCAGTTTTGCCCGTAAACTGAATTTGAACAAAATAACTATGTCAGAGATTAATGATGAAATGAGCAAGTAGTCCGAACGAGAACGGTTGTATTTCTTGAGTCAGTTTGGAGATGAAGTTGTAGATCGGTTTAGGAAATATTCGACTGATCTAGAGCCAAAGGATATATCAGTCAGTCGTGAGAATATGCGTAAAGGTTTATTTGTTATTGCAGATGCGGATGGGTTTTTCCATCGGTTGGTCCAGCTACGGGATGCGGCATCAAGATTACGGGAAGCAAGAAAAGAATCAGATGTGTCTGCGCCGGGATCGACGGAGCAATGCAAAGAGTGTTCTATCTTTGGAACAGATAAGAGTTCTACGGTTCATGTTATGCCTATGCGTGAAGCTGCACCTTTGTATGTCCCTCCTAAATGGCAAGGTACAAGTGACGATAAATTGTCTGGGGATGCCAAGGGTTATTTCATATATAATTGGGTTTATACACCTTGAAATAGAACAGATGTTATGGCATTGAAAAATGCTTTACCTGATCCCCGTAAAAATCTGGCAGCTTTCTATGAATGAGTGGAAGGGGCTATTTCTTCATGTGTTATGACGTTAGTTGATATTGATCTTTTCTTTGGGTTAATATTGCCCCTTGATATGTGGAGAGCAATTCGCAAGTTTGACGATCAAGCGATGTTGGGAGCGGATTGGAAAACTCTAGGCCAAGCTGATTTAGATAGGGAGCCTGCATGTAAGCTGTGTCAATTAATTTTAGATCTTCCAACAGCTATCTTGAATAAATTAAAAACACTTGTTCCCCCTAAAAAGATTGATTGGACTATGTTAGCCTCTTGCAAGCAGAAGCAGGATGAGTCGGTGTCTGACTTCTTCTCACGTTTTGAAGAAGCGTTTCATGATTACAGTGGGCAATTATTAACAGATGACACGGGTAGGCATTTGTTTGTCGATAAGTATGTGGCTAATCTCCTGCCGGAGATTGCAAAACATTTAAAGACTAGTGAAAGTTCCTGGACAACGGCGACCCCTGCGTCCTTGTTGACTATGGCTCAGTAATATGAGCGACAGGAATTAGAGGCTAAGGAAAGTACTGATAAGAAAGCAAAGGAGTTAAAGACGAAAGTAATGTTGGCTCAGGTTCGTGCTACACAGCCAAGAGGGAATGATAGAGGCAGGCGTGGAGGGTATGGTGCGTCTTCTGGTCGTGCTGACATTGCTGAGGATCAGTGGGCATACTGTAAAGAGTTTGGACATTGGGCATCAGATTGTCCGGTGCTACGTGAACAACGTAATCAGCGTGGTCGAGGAGGTGGAAGAACACGGAATAGTTATTCAGGAGCGAGGGGTGGAGCAAGTGATCGTGGTAGGTTCGAATCGAGGGATCGTGGTCAGGATGATCGTGGTCAGGATGATCGTAATACTTTTGATAGACGGAATCAGTATCAGATATCGGAGGGTGAGAATGTGGAGTCTCAGGACTATGTGCATGCATAGGATTGCGTAGGATGGGGTGTGGAATCGGTTGAAGTACCAGTAGATCAAAGAGGTCCCTATGTATCAGCGGGCGTTTTGGGTTCTATTGACCAGTTCCTGGTTGATACAGGAGCTACTCGTAGTGCTCTATCTAAAAACCTGGTTCCAAGGGCTCCCCTGTCTGGCGAAACGATTACATCTATAGGGTTCGATGGAACACCCTCTCTTAGCCCATTGTCACAACCCCTTACATTTTACATTGACAGATTCTTTGGTCCGTGCCCGTTTTTATTGTCACCAAACACTCCAGACAATATTATGGGTATAGATTTGCTTAAATACTTCCGAGCGACAATATGCTGCGCTCCTGAAGGAGTGCGGGTTATCTTGAATGACAATTACCCAGATGTAGAGAGACTGTGTACTATGCAAGAAATTGAAGCATTAGCGTTTCTCCCACAAACGTTATGGGCTACTTCGGACACGGATGTGGGACAGATGCTTATTCCCCCTATTCGAATAACTGTTAAGGAGGGTGTGTCTTTGCCACGTGTACCACAATACAAAATATCCAGGGAAGGTGAAATCACATTAACTCGTATTGTACATGATTTGATTATTGCAGGAGTAGTGGAAGAAGTTCCCTACAATGTCTGTAACAGTCCGATTCTTCCAATCTTAAAGAAAGACACTGATAACAAAGTCTATCGATTTGTTATTGATTTGAGGGAAATTAACAAAATTGTAGTGCCCCAGTATCCGGTGGTGTCTGACATCACCACCTTACTTACTCTGATTCCGCCCACTGCCACCATGTTTTCCGTGATTGACCTTAAGAATGCCTTCTTTTCTATTCCCATACATCCCGATAGCAGATATCTATTTGGCTTCACATTAAATAATAAATCGTATAGATTTTGTCGAGTTCCTCAAGGCTATACAGAAAGTCCTAGCATCTATAGCCAGGCTTTAAAGAGACAGCTCAATTCTTTTGATTTGCAATCTGGAGTGGCTCTCATCCAGTATGTCGATGATATTTTACTGGCTGCAGACACACATGCACAGTGTGAAGAGAGTACTCTTGCTTTGCTCTCCTTTCTTGCCCAGAATAATCACAAAGTATCCAGAAAAAAAATGCAATACTGTAGACCAAAGGTGACCTATCTCGGTCATCTTTTGTCTAAGGAGGGGCGTGCATTAACATCTGATCGAATTCAAGCAATTTTAGATACACCAGTCCCCCGTACTCAGAGAGATGTGCGCGCTTTCATAGGCTTAACGTCTTTTTGTAGGCAGTGGATAATGGGGTTTTCACACATCATAAAACCTTTGTTAGCATTATTTTCCAAAACTACACCAATGCCCCTTGAATGGACAGATGAATGCCAGAATGCTTTTGAACAATTGAGACAAGCCCTTTGCTCTGCACCAGTGTTAGGTACACCAGACTACATGAAGATTTTTACCTTGTATGTACATGAGAAAGATGGCTGTGCATTGTCAGTTTTAGTGCAGACACACGGGGATAAGCAGAGGCCCTGCACGTATTTTTCGGCAGTGCTTGACCCCGTAGCACAAGGATTACCTGGGTGCTTTCGAGCAGTTGCAGCAACAGCAGTGGCCATACGGCAGAGTGAGGGAATAGTTTTGTCACACAAATTGCTGGTGTTAGTTCCCCATGCGGTAGATGCTCTGTTAAACCAAACAAAAACCCAGTATCTTACGAGTGCACGTCTAACAGGATATGAGCTCACACTGTTGGCGCCACACATCACACTAAAGAGATGTGCTACCCTGAACCCTGCTACTTTATTGCCGTATCCAGTTGCTGAGGGCCAGGAGGAAGAACACCATGATTGTGTTTTCCTGACTGAAGAACAAACAAAGGGTCGTGTCGACTTACAGGATACGCCATTTCCAGATGTGGATGGGGAACTGTGGGTTGATGGATCGTGTTTGAGGCTGCCAGATGGTACAACTTCTGCAGCATATGCGATCACGACACTTAAAACAGTGGTAGAAGCAGCACGAATACCACAGAAATCGGCCCAAGCAGCGGAACTGATAGCCTTAACAAGAGCATGCGAATTGAGTGCTGACTTGTGTGTGAACATCTACACTGATAGCCGGTACGCCTTTGGAGTAGCGCATGATTTTGGCCTACTCTGGAGGGAGCGAGGATTTTTAACTTCACATGGAGTGCACATCATGCACGGAGAGCTAGTGCGTGATCTCTTGAATGCGTTACTTTGTCCAAAGAAAGTGGTGATAATCAAATGCAGTGCACATAAGAAAGTGACTGACAAAGTGGGACAAGGAAAGGCTTTTGCAGATAGTATAGCGAAAGAAACTGCTATGTTACAAAATGCCTCACCAATGTATGTAGTAAAATCACAGGCTGAGCGATGGCATGATGCTAGAGAGGAGATACTAGACATTCAGAAATCAGCGTCTGAAGCAGAACTCGCAACTTGGGCAGCAGAGGGAGTGCTGGATGATGAGGGCTGTTGGCGAAGCAAAGATATGGAAAGATGGAAGTTGCCTCGAGGTTACTTGCAAGCGATGGTCCAAATGACACATGGATTGGCACATGTTGGAGCTCTTGCAATTACTCGATTGCTAACACGAGTTTGGGAGCATCCTGAGATTGCCAATACGGCCAAAAGAGTAGTGCAGACCTGTCTGATATGCTTGCAGCACAATCCCGCAAAAGGGACGTACACTCCGAAAGGAGGGTTTGTTCCACCTACTGCACCATTCGAAGTACTACAAATGGATTACATTCAGCTTGAGCGTTGCAATAACCTTAAGTATGTCTTAGTGGTGGTGTGTGCTTTCAGTAAATGGATTAAGGCCTTCCCCACGAAGGATAATACAGCGTTGACAACGGCAAAGGTTTTGCTCAAGGAGTACTTCCCTCGCTATGGTGTTTGTAAATTTTTGTGGAGCGATAACGGTCCTCATTTTGTTGGGAAAATTGTGGAATACGTGATGAAGGGATTGGGAAATCAGCAGAAATTTCATGCTGTATTTCATCCGCAGTCAGCAGGTTTTGTTGAAAGATATAATCCTACTCTGAAATTAAAGCTAGCAAAGATCGTGGCATCTACGTCTTTGAAGTGGCCGGATGCTCTGCCTCTGGCATTGCTATCTATTAGATCAGTGCCCCATTCTCGAACTGGCCTCACACCTTATGAAGTGGTGTTTGGAAGGCCTATGAATATATGGGGAGTTCCTAAGCCTTGGTTGTTACATGATGTGCCTTGTATAATGATGAACGATTATTTGGCACGATTATCAAATGATTTACTTTCCATTCATCAACAGGTTCGAGAAGCGCTCCCTGACAATTCCATTGGAGAGGCTCACAATCTTCGTCCTGGGGACCATGTCATGATCCGGTCCTTTGAGAGAACAAGCAGCTTGGAGCTGAGGTGGCGTGGCCCTGAGCAGGTGTTGCTCGCAACTCGAACGGCTGTGCGAGTCACCAACAGGAAACGGTGGGTGCACTCCACTCACTGCCGCCGTGTCTCTTCGGATCTGGTGAATCCCACTGTGTTGTCTGATTATCAAGACATCTTGGAAGCGGAGAAGAGCCCAGCTGTTGCGCCTACTGAGCCGGAGGGAGCCTTCCTGGACCATACCGTCTCTGGAAGAGAGAGATATAACCTACGGCCAAGAGAAGCAGTTATTTTGTGCGAGACTGGTTGAGTTACCGCTCTGAGGTTTGTGAAACGGAAGCCGGGAATATCAAGGGGGGGGGATCTGTTCTGCCAAGTGTAGCGACACCCGTCTTGAATCTCGGAGAAGAAACCAACAGCTACCTCGGAGCTCAGCACTCATATTTTTATTTTTTAGGTGTTTTTTGAGACATTTTGAACTTTGAACTATGGCATCTACTACAATGCGAAATAAGAGAATTCTTGGTGCAGTACTATTTGTTATGACAATTGTGGTGATAGCTGTGATAGCATGGGTAGTAGAACTCCTGGTGCCGGCAAGAGAACATTTATTGCCAACTACCCCAATTCCGTCTGAACATTTTCATTTTACCCTGCCTTACCATGAAGAGCGACACAGACAGACTTACTTGAATAATAGCTTCATCCAGATTCTGCATCACACCCATAATATGACAAATACTTCAAATTGTTTGGTATGTTGAATGTTGCCTGGACATCAAAAGAAAGGAGGCAGTCCACTTATCCCACTTCCGTTTTCTCATAATGGCTCTTGTAATGCCTGGTATACACTTTTATTCACTTTGTGATGGCCAACGAAAGGTGGATTACTTTTTCGACTCAACAAAGTTTGTTTCAATGATCGAGATGGTTATCCACAAGCTGAAGTAACTAAGTTCGAATGGGAGGAATACCGTCCCAACAATGTATCTTTGTCACGAATTTATAGCAATCAAAGAAGTGTAAATATGTCTAATCTGCACGTGATTACTGTTATTGATACAAGAGCTGACTTGTGTGTTCGTAATAAAGGTACAATCCCAGTAGGAAGAAGTGAATGTAACACTACTCTCACCTTCGACACTCCAAATGGTATTACGTTTGTGGCATCACGAAATACATACGTTATTTGTGGAAATAAAGGTTATCACCATCTCCCAATAGGATGGTTAGGAACATGTTATATATCTTTTGTATTACCCCCGGTGTTTATTGCCCCACCTATGTATCATAATAACTACGTGTTGTATCACGACTTTATATTAAATAGAGTAAAGAGAACATTGGTTCTCGATGAGATTGATCAGACTGACACTGCTTTGCAACAATATGTTGATTTTAATTAAGGTCTCTTTTCATTCGTTGGAGCTGCTTTAAACAGTCGGAAAATAAGACGACTGACACGTGTTGTAGAAGCTGTTGCTAATGAGACAGTTTTTGCTTTAGGAAACATAACAGAAGAGCTTCAGATTACCAGAATTGTAACGCTCCAAAATCGCATGGTGTTAGATGTAATATTATCTGATCGTGGAGGAGCATGTCGCATTATCGGAAGTAGTTGTTGTGTATACGTGCCAGATAATTCACCTTCTGTTTATGATGCAATATCTAAATTACATAAGATTGCTGCTGAGATACATCCTGATAATGGTACATGGACATTCTTGGGGTGGTTTTGGACATTACTTAGTACGTGGGGTTGGAAGTTACTGACAATTCTATGTGTAATAATTGGGATATTATTCTTCCTATGCCTTTGTATTCAATGTGGCCCTATGGTATGTACAATGTGTCTTTCTGCCTGAATCCCGTCCAGACGAGCTATTGCTAAAAATGAACAAATGATGCATAAAGAAGTAGCGCAAATTATGTCCATTGATATTGAAGATGAATACCCTGATTATGTCCACTATGAGGTAGCTTCAGCTAAACGCTAAAAGGGTCGTCTGTCGTAATTTGACGGTGATCGGGTTAGCGTTAAGCTTTTGCTATACGAATTTTCCTTATGTTGACTATGGTTGTCGGAAGCCATTTTGAAAGTGCTGGCGGCCATTTTATATGAATGCGTCACCTCGTGGCCAGCATACCCTTTTGTCCTTTCTCTGTACCACTGACCACTTGAATTTGCCCAGCAACAGGCTATTTTTAGTACTGGTCAAGCTCGCACATGCGCAGTTAAACCCTCTGTACTAGTGGACAGTCATCACTTAGGAATGTCCCCTCCAAACTGACCAGTGGTGTTGTAACTCCTCCCATGAGTTGGCTGTGTTCCAAAAATGACCATATATGTACCTAAAACTCTGTAAACGTGTTCCGCCTACATTTTTATTACTGTAAAACTGTAAAAAAGAAGGTTCGCACTGATGTTCGGTGTGATACTTCTTGCATTACCGAAGGGTGCTGTAGGAATGTACCACCACCCCATGGGGTCTTAATAAACTTGTCTTTTGCATTTTCCAGTTTCTGTGCCAACATCTTTTAAGCTGTAGTGGGTTTTGCGGAGTATGTAGGCCTGGAGAACCCAATACCACATAGTCCTGACATTTTTCTTGCTTTGATGGATGACTAGTGGGTTAATATTACCAGCATTATATCGTGCTGCTGAGGGCTATAACGGTTGTTAAAATCCCAGAACCTGATTTATAGGCCCAGGCTGCAAATGATGTGCTTGAGTGGGGATACGAAGAAACATGAGACGATCACATGCATTATATATACACAATCATATATCCTTGCCACCTTCAAGCAGTTGCCACAGTGGAGTGCCAGAATGTGCTATCATCAACTTCAGAATAATTTGGGCATGTGCAAACACTACCACAGCCAGGTTACTGGGCTTCATTTTGGAATATCTGCTACAATTAAACCACTTCAGTAAAGATGGTGTGAACATCCGCATGAAGTTTCTGCAACCCCTTGTGTTCCTCCATATATCAAGGCCTGCCTGGTCACCTGAAGATCAGCAGCTGTGAGCAACGATGCTGGAACAGAATGTACAAATAACTAGAAATGGGGCGTGATTGGCCTCCCAGGTTTAACAGGAAGATGGTCAAAAGGACCAGAAGTGGAGCTCTTCAGGAAAATATAATAAGAACCATTATATTAACTTGTACATATACAGTCTGTAATGCCACTGTTTTTGTTCTTTCTTTTTTAAATATAATTCTTTGTTTTGGTGTTTCATTATCAGGAAAAGGTGCCATAGCACATATAACAATGTTGAGAATCATCAAGAAAAAGCAGACATCAGCTCATATAACCCTTATTGCATGGTGGTTGTTTATATATTCTGTTTTTGTTCTTACCAATCACCCTAAATACTAGACCTTGGAAGGATGAAGGGACAAGTTTGCCTTTCATCCATGAACGTGTGCTGTCAGCTTCGAGTGTTTACTTGTTCAGCCATTTTGCCACTTAACTGTGGAGAGGGGCAGAGTTTTTCTGATTTGGGAAGTCTCAACAAAGTGTACCTACCCCCTCTCACACACAAATCTACATATCTGAAATTCATTACAAGGACCACACATGTATTCAGAATATTACCAGAGGTGGCCTAAGCTGGGAGAATTAAGGTGACGTTATCAGTTAGCCAGTGGTCTAAAAGATAGGCAATTCTAATAAACCTGTGATTGCACCATTACGCCTGTTTTGATTGTGGCTATAACAGTTAAAAAATGTAAGTTTTTACCTGCTGTGATTGCATCAAATTTGAGGTTTTTCCTTGTCTATGACTGTTTCATTGTAGCTGTTCAATTGTGGGCTTTGCAGTCCAAAAACTGTTGTTTTTTTCACGTTGCCAGTGACTACCTGATTTCCCCTCCTAGTTCTCCCTTGCTCTTTGCCCAGACCTGTGTGTAATGTAATGTAATGTAATGTATAGGCATTTATATAGCGCACTACTTACCCAGAGGGTCCCAAGGCGCTTCGACCGCTGCGAAACCCTTCCTGGCTTCCCCGAGAGATGGTCCCTTAATGGGTATCTCCAGGGTGAGACCAGGCATCCCCGGCAGTCTGGTGGGGCCGTTAGTGAAGATGAGGCAAGCTAATGCCCAGAGTTGCCGAGTGTGATCGCTGATCAGAGTGGGCACCGAGGCGAGAGAATTATCGAGTCCGCTGACCCTGGTCCAGAAACCTGCCGCGCCGGGAATCGAACCCTGGTCCCGGGCCGTCCTCTGCTCTCGGGTCTGCCGCCTCTAACCAGTGAGCCACCCCAGCTTCCATTTTGTGTTAGCAAGTGAAAGAAACCAGATTACCCCCTGCTTCCCCCTTTAGCCTCAGAGATATTATACATCAGAGACTGGACAGGGGGTGCTATGAGGCAGTAGTAATCTGTAAGTATGGGCGGAAAATTCGTTCGGCTCGCGGAAATTGCAAATTTTTGGCAATTTTGCAATCCGCGAATCGCGAAAAATTTCCCAGAAATCCACAATTCGCGAATTGGCTGATTTTTTTTTCTTGTCGCGCTTCAAAAATACATTCTCGCACGTGCGGCATTGACTTACCATGATTCTGCGTTCACTGATGAGTTTTCCTCCCTGTTTGTGTGCGCTGCGAGATTTTGGTAGCTGGCCGAGCGACACCGCGATTGCGAACACGTCATTGCAACCCGAAACAGGAATTTGCGAACGCGAACACGTCATTGAAACCCGCAACAGGAAATTGCAAACGCGAACACGTCATTGTGACCCGAAACAGGAAATAGGCATCACGAGCAGGCTGGTTAAGTGGAAACAGCAACCGTTGCAACTGCATGCGCAAGTTCTTGTTCCCGAACTTGTAAAAAAATCTTGCGAACTCGCAAAAAAAAAAATTTGCAAGCCCGCGGAATTTGGCAGATTTTTGCAAATCGCAATTACAAATTCGCGCAAATTCACGTATTGCGAATTCGCAAATTCCGCCCATGCTTAGTAATCTGCTGTTAACGGTACAGTGTTGTTAGAGAGCCCTTACCTGCAGAATTCAAAAAATGCGCCTTAAGCCAGTCTGTCTACTGGGAGTGTCTGAATTGAGAAGCAGTTTTCCAGCTCCTTGGGCAGCAAATATCCCCTGTAGTCGCAGGGACCTTATATAGGCTGATATTAAATGCTACATGTGTGCACTCATCGGTGGTTGCATCATGTAATTCTATTGGATTACTGTTAGTGTACTTATTGCCTGAGTTTTTGAGGGTGTTGATTGGTTCCTGGATTAGTGATTCTATTGATGTAGGGTTTATGGCTAGTGATCAGATTGGTGGATACGTTTCAGGTTTTGGAATATTTCCTGGGGCTGGGCTTTCTATTGGATGTAGCGTTTAGGGTTTCCTGTATGATTGGCTGTTGGGACTAGGGCTGGAGTTAGGCCTTCTATTGGATGTTGTGTTTAGGGTTTCATGCTTGATTAGATGCTGGGACTAGGGTTGTGACTGGCTCTAAGAGGCTTGTCTCCTATTAGTCCAGGGGCTTAGGGCTAGTGTTGTGATTGGTTATGGTTAAGACCGAAGAGGTCACCTGATTACTATGGCTATTAAGGCCAGGGCTCAGGGTGTCTCAGCCCAGGCTTTGAGGCTAAGGGCAGAGAGGACAGTGGCAATGGTCTGTTTGGGCCTGTTTAGGGCAGAGAGGACAAAAGCAATTACCTGTTTGAGCCTGTATGAGACTGGTCAGTACTAGGGCCAGAAATGATGCCCAATTTCATGTACAAAAGCACCCATGCGACCCCATCAAAAACCAGAGTAGCACACTCACAGGACATATAGGACAAAACCTTCAAGATGGCTGATGGAAAAGGCGCTCAGAGGGTAAGGGATCACCATTGGTGAAAAAACAGCCCATTGAACCTAGCAAGCTAAGTTTTTATCTGAGTAAACAAAATATGTACCTGCGACCTTGATCTCCGTCCCCACACAGCACATAATCCTACGTTAAGATCTCCGGCCCCACGGCAGAGGGCACTGCATGACGATCGCAGGCCCCACGACAGATGCTCATGTGTGGACTAACTACTGCAGGGATCACCCCGAGGCTGTCTCTCACCATCAGGACTCGGTCTCCATCCCCGCAACAGCTGATCCCAAGAGGACAATCTGACTCCAGAGGTGCATTCCACGACTTCTGTCCTCCGCCCAGGACCCAAGGTCTGGTTGGGCCCTCCTTCTTCTGAAGTCAGGGCGATGACAGCCAACCCTACGATTCAATACTGGAGGAGCATGCCCCGTCTCTGCCCTCCACCCGGGATCCATGGTCTGAGAGGGCCCCTTTGCTGCTTGACATCGGGATGAAGTAAGGGCGAGGCACTAGCAGGGTGAGCCCCCGGACCAGATTGGATCCCAAATGAGTCCAGCTTGGCTGAGCTGCTATGCCACCTCCCTCTGAGGCCCGGCTGGCGTGATCTACCCTACGTGCCAGGCCTGGATCGATCTGAGTCGGGTGTGGCCCCCTTCCGCCTCGCTTCAACCTGATCTGGGTTTTACCACAAAAGTGGCCACTATCATTTGAGCAGGTTGCTCTGGCTTGGGATTTGGCTGGTCAGACCAGTTCTGCCCCCTCGAGCTGGTCCTGACTCGACTCACCCCACGGCTGCACCGAGTCCATGCCTAGTTGATTAGATCCGCCTTCCTCAGCCACTGCATGGGTCGGGTGAACTGCTTTTCTGGAGTCATTCTGATGCTGCATTACAATCGTGTTGTCATCACGGGAGAGCTGGCTCCCTTTTGAACACATAGCTCATTTGTGTAATTTAAGGGAAGGCGTTGTGCTCCTACAATGCAAGCCCGAGCATCCAGTTGTTTATGAGTTTTCCTGACCTACATTTTACTTTCCTCACACTGCTCTTCACTATTGTTCTATACAGATATCTTAGATTACTCACTCAGCTTCTCAATAGCCTAATGCAGCGGCCATCTTGGAATGATGTGGCTCACTGTTGGTGCCTTCTTGAGTTACATTGTCCATCCTGGCAAGGTGTGGGTCAATGCTGTTGTCCACTTGAGTTTTCATTACTGTTAACACTCTATGACTGGGGAATCACTGTACTTACAACTTACAACTTCTTTTTGATGTTTGGTGTGGGTCAATGCTGCTGTCCACTTGCGTTTTTCAATACTGTCAACACTCTACGGCTGGGGAATTACTGTACCTTCAACTTACAATCTCGTTTTGATGTTCTTCACTATTGTAACAACTTAGATTACTCCCACAGCTCTTCAGTATCCCAATGCGATAGCTATCTTGGAACGGTGAGGGACATTTCTGCTAAACACTTGAGCTACATTATTGGGGATCCTCTGCGCCTTCAAAAAGATCAAAGTTACCTTCTACCACTGTAAGTTTCCTCCCTTTCGATGCTCCACTAATTCGACACTCCAAACATCCTCATATGCCCTCCACTTAAGATACATGCTGGTTTTAAGTGAATTCCCACTCTCTGCTATCCTCCTTGTGAGTCTTTTCAACAGAGGTCCCTCCGTCATCATATTAAATCATGGACTCCTGCGCACAGAACAGTCCAGACTCCAGGATCGAGCAGCTAGGTCTGAATATTTGCATAATTAACTATCCACTCAACCTATCAAAGAACCCTGCAAAATCCCTCAAACACAGATTTTTAAATCTAATCCTGAAACCCTAAACTCTAATCCATATTTTTGCCTAAAAAAAAAAGCTATTACAAGCGATCTGATCTTCTACACTAAAAGAAGAGCACAGTGGAGGAAGGATTTCTTCTCACTACTCAGGATCTCCTCTGCTAAAAAATGTCCATATGGCTTAAGACTCATTGCAGCCTTGTCACCTACATTTAGAGTGGCTGCTACCATATCCATTTATAACAATAGGGCTTTCCTCATACAAGCTTCTGATCGTAATCTAGGAATCTTTGATTAAAGTTTCCGATTCATTAAGAATTCCCTCTCAAATCAACAAGGGACTCTATCCCCTCACCTATTCCTCAGGGCCACCAAGAAGTCTCCTTAAATAGCACAATCACCATGTGACTTCACCGGCAACCTTAAACAGCACACATATGACCATCTCCGGCATTAAAAATTCCATTATTAATAGTGACCCTTTCAAATCGTCAAGGGAATCTAGCCCTTCACTCATTCCTCAGACCCACCAAAGGGTCCCCTTACATAATCCCAATTTTCTAATGACTTCCCCATCTACCTTGAACAGCACACTTATGACCATTGCTCCACCTCACCAAGGATGTAATGACCCACCCAACATGTCCCGACAACCCAGACATCACCACCTCCATTCACTGATGGCTGGGCTCACCGAGAGCCATAACATTGGTTACCTTTCTAACACTTCCACCATACCCATATTTCCTTAAACTAACCTAGATACTGCTATCAGTTGGGAGCTTCAAAAACTCAAAACTGTCATGCAAAATCTCGTAAACATCACCTCAGAGCTGGCCTTTGACTTATCATTGGAAAAAGCTTCACAGTTGATCTTGCACCACCAGTCCGCAAAAGGCGCACCACTCCCTACCCTAATGCCTGCTTTAGACCCATTAGATCTAAGAACTGCCTATTGATACAGATATTCTCTCCCTCCACCTATCATACAACTCCACTCATTCGGAAAAGCCAGACATACCTGGACCTACACAAACTATGCCTCTAAACCCTCTTAGAGCTCCTAGACATAAGCCAGTCCCAGGCATAACTATAAAGCCTTAAACGCGGCTAACCTTATGCAAGTTCACATCAAACAGCCTACTCCCACTGACTTCAAAACACACCTGAAATGCATGCTTCCCAACTGAAGATCAGTTGTGAAACATGCCAAGGACATCTCTGACCTCATCCTAGATCAGGAACTCGACCTCTTAATCCTTATGCAACCTGCACATCTTTTACTATCCGCCAGGAGAAAACCTCCCTCTGGTCGAACAAACTATAGAAACCATCTCATCCAACTTGGGTCTCCATTGTCCCCAGATCTTCCTGAGGTACTTCAATCTACATTGGAATCACCCAAATGATCAGGCTGTTAAAAGTCTTAAAAACTTCCTAGCTGACCTCAACCTGACTCGATTTTGTAACAGCTCAATGTACAATTTGGGCTTGGCCCTTGATCTAATCATCTCTAATCCCAACTCCATTTAGCTGGAATCAATTGCCCCTTGTGACTGGTCGGATCATCACTACATCACCCTCCTCATCCTAGAACGATGGAACAGCAAAAGATTCCAACCCAGGAATCAGAGACACTGGAAAACATCACTGCAAAATGCAAACGTAGATGAGTTCATATACCGTACCAATCTGTCCGTTCCCCCTACTACGTTCATGTCCGACGCCATGACCTCACTGAGCATTATAACTCCATGTTGAAAGTTCTTGATGCAATTGCCCCACTACAACGAAAAAGAAAGTCCAACAAAGACTCCAAACCATGGTTCAATGATAGCTTAAACTCAGACAGACACAACCTGAGACTAGCAGAATGCTCATGGAGGTCCTCTCCATCTATTGAACTCCTTAAGCTTTTGAGATTAAGAAGGAGTATGTACAACAAACACATCAGAACTATGATAGTGACATTCTTCAGAAGCCAACTGGGCAAAGTCAGAACTCACACTATAATGTTGTTTGATCTGATTAAAAGTCAATCCAATAACACTCACATTCAATTGCCATTCATCTCCAGGCCACAACCAAACTGTGAGGACCTCACCGCCTTCTTCCTTGCAAAGTCTAACAAGATCAAATCTGATCTAAGGTGTGCCCTGATTTATCTATCACTCTTACCAGACTCCCCTCTACCCCTGCACCCCCATCTTGCTGCATGTCACACCCCTAAAAACAATGCTCTTTGGAGTCAATTATCAACCTTCAATGATACATCCATTCTCAAAATTCTTTCTACCCTGTAACCCTTAAATTACTTCAACTATCCCCTTCCCTCCAATTTCTTTAAAGAGATGATAAGGTCCCAAGTTCCACTCTGGACAAACATTGTTAATGCCTCTTTACTTCAAGGTGAGATCCCTGACTGCTTAAAGTCTGGTCTAGTTTTGCTTCTTCTCAAAAAACCTACAGCTGACCCAGAGTATATGAATAACCTCCGACCAATCACAAACATCCCTACTCTGGCAATGATCCTTGAGAAATGTGTTCATGTACAACTGTGTAACCACATTGAGGAATTCAAGCTTCTTGATCAATTCCAATCAGGCTTCCGGCAGGGCCACTGCACCAAAACAGTCATCACTCATATGGTCGATGACGCTCTAACAATGCTTGACCGGAACAAATCCTGCTTATTAATATTACTCGACCTCTCATCAGCTTTAGACACTGTCAAACATGATAATCTCTTGAGCCTTCTGGAATGTAGGATGGGGCTCTCATGCTCAATACTAAAATGGTTTGCCTCTTTTCTCCATAACAGAGCACAGAGAGTTAAAACTAATCAAACCCTTTCCAATTCCAGTCCTTGCACTATGGGGGTTCCCCAAGGGTCTTCTCTCTCACCCCCACATTTCAACCTATTCAATGAACCTTTTACTGAAATACTCATAGCATTTAACATCCAGTTTCACATGTATGTAGATGACCCCCAGTTGTACATGAAAATATCTTCTCCTGACGATATCAAGACACTCAACAGAACCCTGCATAAAACCCAAAACTGGTCAACCTCCAACCATCTCAAACTGAACGCCCTCAAAACGAAATTCCTCCTTTTCTCCCCACCCAAGCAAGCCCTCATCTTAGAGAAATACATTAAATATCTATCCACTCTCAACTGCACACCACATATCATAGAATCTACGAGATCTCTGAGAATAATTCTGAATAAGAACTTGAACATACAGGATCACATCAGAGCATCTACCAAAGGAGCGAACTTCCAATTGAGCATCCTAAGGAAATTAAAACCCTTCCTTCCCCCGATGACTTCAAGTCCGCTGTCCAAGCATTAGTCATCTCACGCTGGAATATGGCAGCGCAACCCTCCGCGGTCTATCAAGGTACAGACTGGCCCCTCTCAAGGTTTCACTGAATGCTGCTGCCAGGCTCATCACAGACTCTAAGAAAAGCAACAACATCACCTGAAATTGAAATCTCTAAATTGGATACATTTTGAGGCAAGGATACAACTATAGCTTGCCTGCATGGCCCATAAAGCTCTTCATTTCAATACCCCTCTGTACCTTTCAGAAAAGCAAGAGCTTTCAGGCAGTGCCCATTCCTCCAGGAGCCCCAGTACCATGTTGCTCAAACCAAATCAATTTATATTTTCAAAATAAAAACTTACAATCTATCCTTCTCAGGTATTGCTCCAAGAATATGGAACTCCCTACCTACGGAAACTAGACTGATTCCATCAACAGTGTCCTTCAAAAAGGAAGGAAAAGCTTTACTGATGATTATTTTTCTACGTTAGAAGTCTAGCCTGGGCCTTCCGTCATATAGATATCTGGTGGGTCCTCCTAGCCCTTTGGTGAGCTCCACCTCATCTATTGTCACAACGACTCTTTTTGCTATATTCTACATACATGTTCGACTGCCTTACGTGTCATGCTCCTCTGCCTACTTATGAAATCTTGCAATGTTGCAGTTCTGATACCCTTCATTATTATGATGTTAGGTACCTGTTTTTATTTTTGTCTATTGCTGATGTTTTGTCACAATTGTCACCCCTTATGTTTGTCGCAATTCTCTGTAAAGTGCTCCCATACCCTCCAGGGTCATGTTCCGACTATACAAAACTTTTTAAAATAAAATAAATGTACTATAGTCATTCACTACAAACTAACCCAAGACAATGTTCAATGTCTCAGCACCCACTACAAAACTCTAGAAATCAAACCTATACAACCTTCTATTCCAGTTACAAAACATTTCCAACATCACCTACAAACAGGACCCAATTCTATCTTATACCACTAACCAATCCACTTATTACTAACACAACCCAAATCCACACCATACTTAACTATATCCCATCCAGACACACACTCCCCACTCTGTAGTTCCATAGTTCGAGGGTCTGAGGTTCAGTGTTCTGAACCCGTTCAATGAAGGTTATCGTGTTCATGACGATTTTGGTATCAGCGAACCGCAAATGACGAGTGCGGTATGCACGAGTGTTTCGTCATGTTACACTGATGGATTCACTATGCATTTGACGATTTCGTCTCGAACTCTTGGGTTCCATTTTGTGTACGGCAGCCATTTTGTGGGTTGCCCTCACATTAGACTGATGACTGCAGGATGACTGTGGCCATGCAAGTCTCTAAGGACACGTACACAAACCTGTTCGGCCAGTTCCTTTCTCAGTGGCCGAATGAGATTAGCATCCAGGTGCACATGTCGTAAACCTTTCATCGCACACAAACTATGCCTAATCTTACACACACCTGTCTCTGTTTCTTTCTTTATGACTAGCTTTACGATGAGGAGGTACCCGTTTTTATTGAGGGTCTGTCGATATCTGATGGAAATACTGGACCTTGCCGGGTAATTGATTATGGGCTGGACAAACTGAAATATGGACTTGTCATCATGACTCTGCTTTTTCTTTGTAGCGGAAATATGTGAATGATCAATTTTAAAATAAGGAATGTTTGCCTGAAGCATGATATTTTGTATAAAAAGGAAAGGCTGGCTTTGTAAGATTGAGCAGTCTCCTGAGAACCTACATGCCGTTGTACTTCTAGGACCTCTGTTACTGGTTGCAGCCAATACATTTGATCTTTGAAGTCACCAAGAAGTATCCAGTGTCTCTGTACTCTAAGACAGGTGAATCCGGAAGACTAAGGGCGTTTTCCCTGGCGACGCTGAGTTTAAATACCCGGTTCTTCATACCCGGTTCTTCAGTTGGCGCCCAACTCGGGGCCGACTTCAGCGGTACCGGTCCAAGCCTGATGATCGTGAGGGGCTTCGTGTGAAAATTCTGGAGGAAGGCCAGCCACTTCATCGACCCCTGTATGTCGTCGTGATCCGAAAGTCTTTGCTGCGAAGTTCCCCGCTTTCCAACGGCTACGAAGGACTGCTGCCCTGACTGTCGCCCTGTCTTGAAGCCTTTTGATGATTTGTAAAGCGAGACGATAAACGGGTCTTCTGGCGACGTCATCGATACCTCAGTTAAGTATGAGTGGAGCGTCTCCCAGTCCTTAGTTTGTTTTTGGTATCCTTCGGGATCGCTTTGATTTGGTACCTGCAGGCCCCAAAGCCGAGGGGCTCATGTTTTGAAGTTTGAAGCTAGACTAGTGAGCGAAGATGCCTGGTTTTAGCAGACTTGGAAATTTGTTTTGCCTTGGTTATAATAGGGATTACCGATTGGAGGATTCGTGTCCGGTTCCTCCGATTGGAACTCCTACGTATGAATTGTATGTGAAACATGGAGTGGGCCCCATTGCTTATAATGACATCTGGGGAAAATATTCTAGGAAAGACGGCATCCTACAGTGGCCCCGTTAAGGTAGTTTTGAAACTGAGATTCTAGATAATCTCGAAGTTAGATTGTTCAAGAAGAAAGCCCGGCCGGCAATGTTTGACTCTTTCCGCCTATGGAGCAAGGAAGCCAAACAGAAAGAAATTAAATTACCGAAGACGAAAAAAAGAGAGCGAGGTTTGTCAATGGTGCAAGCTGCTATAGCGTTTAGGGATAATGAGGAAGAGCAAGAGAGCGAACAGATGCTTAGGGTCAGGAAGTTAGCGGTAGACAAGTGCTACCCAGCTTTACCGCCTCAACAGCAAGTTGAGAAGAAAGACGCTGAAAAGGATCCTTTAATGTCACATCTATTGAGTTCGCCACCCCCTTATGCACAGAGTGCTACGGCACCGCCGCCACCTTTAGCTGCGCAACATCCAGTTGTGCCACCTGCGATTCCTCCACAGCCAGCTCCTCTTCCGTTGGCTACTGTTCCTTTGGCGCAGCCTTCTCAAGGGCCGCCAAATTTGCCTCCTACTTCGTCTACTACTCCTACGCCTGTTTACACTACTCCTTCTGTTTCGACCTTGGATTCTTCTATTATTGTTCCGTCTTCCCATATTCTTTCATCTTCTCCTTCTACAAGACAGAAAATGACTACTGCCTTGTCGGGTCTTCTTTCTCCTTTATGGGGACATTTGAGTATGTCTCTAGTTAGTGAGCGTAGACAGTCACGTAGTCAGTTGCCTGACACAAATGAACGCACAGTTTTGGATCATTTGGCGCGTAAGTGGATTACGTATGCTTCTCAGTATGATCTGAAGGGTGTTATGGATGTCTTCCTTCAATGGGAAGAACCAAAGCAACAGTAAGTTTTTGAGACGATGTGTGGATTCCTCCATGAACAATGGGCTGCAGAAGTAGGTAAAGCTCCTGATGAGTTGTATCGTGTGCGTTCTGAGTTTGCAAAAGGGACCATTTTGGGTCAACAGGATGTTGCGACTATTTTGTCGTTTCGTAGTGACACTCCTTCTGAGCGATTGTTTGAGTCTGACTCGTCGGATAGGAAAAAAGCGCGTCAATATCCGATGCGTGAGGTTCCTCCAGTTTGGAGACCTGCGGACGCGAATGCTCACCCACCTGTTGTAGCACACTTTCAATGAGTTTGGGTACATGTTCCTTGGAAACGTGTTGAAGTTTTAGCTATTACACAGTCTTTGCCTGATCCACGCAAGAATCCAGCAGGATATTATAAAGAGCTCACCCAGACTGTGAGTTCGTGCATTATGAATCTGGCGGATATAGATATGTTGTTTGGAAATGTTGTCCCGCAGCCTATTTGGAGTAAAATTCGACATGCGGACCACGAGCAAGAATTGGGTGCTACGTGGGTTAATCTTCGTGCTGCGAATGATAGACAAGTTGGTGGTGCTAAGCCTGAAGATCTCATTACTGAACTCCCCAATAGGGTTATTGATTATATAAAAACTTTGATGCCTGAAGTGCACGTTAATTGGGATAAGTTGTCTGCGTGTAAGTAGAAGAAAGACGAAACGGTGTCTGACTTTTTCACGCGGTTTGAAGAAACTTTTGTAGATCATAGTGGTCAGGACATGGCTACTGAGGGTGGCCAGAGATTGTTTGTTGACAAATTTGTACATAATTTGCTTCCTGAGTTGTGTAATAAGTTCAAAGACTCTGAGAGTGCTTTGGCTGTTTCTACGTCAGCGCAGGTTTTGACTACTGCCCAGTACTATGAGAATAGACGTAAAAATGAGAAAGAGAAAGAGGATAAGAAGACTAAAGAATTGAAGACTAAGATTCTGTTGCAGCAAGCTTATTCGCCCCGTAATAATCAGCGTGATTATCAGCAACCTCAGCAATATCAGAGAAACTCGCAAAGGTTCGAGTCTTCTCAACAGCGTTTTCTTGTAGGCCCTAATCAGTGTGCGTATTGTAAAGAAGAGGGTCATTTCAAGAATAGTTGTCCGGCTCTGCTGCAACGCACGAATGGTGCTTCTGGTGTAAGAGGTCGAGGTGTTCAGCAAGCTCCTAGAGGTAGAGGTCATGGTCAGAATACGCCTTCTTTGCCTCCACAGAATTCTATGAATAGCTTTGATCAGCAGAATGGTGCGTCTGGTAGGACGCCACAGTACTATGCGGACGACTACTATGTCGAAGGTGAGTATACGGATGGTAATGATTACCAGGACAGCCATAGACAAAGAGAGGGAGTTGTTTCAGTTCCAGTAGATCAGAGTGGACCCTATGTTAAAGTGATTGCATCAGGTGTGTCAGAACCTTTTCTGTTGGATACTGGTGCTGCAAAGAGTTCTATTATGCACTCTAAACTCCCTGGCGCACCTTTGTCTGGCTTAAAGAATGTTTCAGTAGGTTTTTCTGGTGCCCCGGTTACGAATCCAATTTCTAGTCCGTTGTCCATTTCTGTTGGACCTCGTGAATTTGAAGCATCTCTCATTCTTATGACAGGTTGTGGTGAGAACTTGTTGGGACTGGATTTGTTGAAAAGATTGTATGCGATGCTATATTGTTCTCCGTCAGGAGTACAGCTTACATTAGGGAAGAGAGTGATCTCTCCGATGTATGTCTCTAAAGATCGACTTCCACCTGAATTGTCTTCTCTCCCTGATTCTCTTTGGGCTACTGGTCCTAATGATGTGGGTCTTTTGGAAATTCCGCCATATGTTGTGACACTGAAAGCGAATGCTAGGTTGCCACGTATTCCACAGTACCGCATTTCTAGCGATGGTGAAAGAGCACTTTTGGCGATCATTTATGATCTGATTGACAAGGGTGTGATTGAGGAAACGAGATGTAATGTGTGCAATAGTCCTGTTTTGCCTGTCCTAAAGAGAACTGATACTTCACAGCCTCCTGTATATAGGTTTGTGATCGATCTTCGCGAGGTGAATAAGATTGTTGTTCCGCAAGTCCCTGTTGTTCCAGATATCACCGCCTTGTTGACTTTGATTCCGGCTACAGCCACGTGGTTTTCGGTGATTGACTTGAAGAATGCTTTCTTTAGCATTCCGATTGCCGAGGAGAGTAGGGATATCTTTGGCTTCTCTTTAGGAGGCCGAAGTTTCCGGTTTAAGCGCGCTCCTCATGGCTATTGCGAGAGTCCATCGATCTATAGTCAGGCTTTGAAAACACAACTTGATCTGTTTGTTTTACCTGATGGTGCTGCTCTTATTCAGTATGTTGACGATCTGTTAGTTGCTGCTGATAACGAAGAGATTTGTAAAGAGGCTACTTTGTCGTTGTTACGTCATTTGTCTGATTTTCATCATAAGGTTTCTCTTTCAAAGTTACAATTTTGTCGACAAGAAGTAACATACTTAGGTCACCTCTTATCGAAGGAGGGAAGGAAACTGACCCCAGAAATAATTCAAGCTATTGCGAAAATGAGTGTGCCAACGACACAGAGAGAAGTACGTGCCTTTTTAGGTATTACATCGTACTGCAGACAGTGGATTCCTAATTTCTTATTGCTAGTGAAGCCTTTGATAGCTCTTACTGTCAAGGATACTCCAAATCCTATTCCTTGGTCTGACAAATGTCAGAAGAGTTTTTCGGAATTGCGTGGTGCGTTGTGTTCGGCTCCTGTGTTGGGTACTCCTGACTACAGTAAGCCTTTCACATTGTATGTCCACAAGAGAGAGGTATGTGCATTGTCAGTTTTGACTCAACAGTTTGGCGATAAGCAGCGTCCATGTGCTTATTTTTCGTCGACTTTGGATCCGGTAGCTAGAGCGTTGCCGAGTTGTTTGATAGCTACAGCGGCAGTGGCTGTTTCAATTCGACAGTCTGCTGGTTTGGTTATGGACAATACCTTAATTGTAATGGTTCCACATGCAGTGGATACCTTGTTGAATCGTACCAAGACACAGCACTTAACCAGTGCTCGGTTGTCAGGTTATGAGTTAACCTTGTTAGCGAGTCATGTACATATAAAAAGATGCAACACGCTGAACCCAGCAATGTTGTTGCCGATTTCAGCTGAGACAGATAATGTTGATGAACAACATGACTGTTTCCTTAGGACTGAGGAAGAAACGAAAGGGAGGATAGACCTTAGGGATACTCCTCTTCCAGAGTGTGATGGTACATTGTGGGTTGATGGTTCGGGCTTCAAGTTGCCGAATGGTGATACGACTGCGGCATATGCTGTTACGACTTTGCATACGATTGTTGAAGCTGCACCTATCCCACATAATTCAGCGCAAGCGGCGGAGTTGATTGCATTAACGAGAGCGTGTGTGTTGGCGAAAGGAAAACGAGTGACTGTGTACACTGACAGTCAGTATGCATTCGGTGTGGCTCATAGTTTTGGACGTTTGTGGCGTGAACGTGGGTTTCTGACTTCTCATGGTACAAAGATCCAGCATGGTCAGTTGGTGAATGAACTCCTTGAACCACTCACTTTGCCATTGCAAGTCGCGATGGTGAAATGCAGTGCGCATAAGAAAGTTACTGATGATGTTGGCCGTGGTAACGCGTTTGCCGATGAAGTTGCAAAAGAAACTGCGAGAGATGTGATGAGTCGAATGTATGTTGCGGGTTTGGCGAGATGGGTTCCAGATAGTAGTATGTGTGAAGATACGATTGAGAGTTTGAAATCCATCCAAGCTGAAGCTACAGAGAAAGAGTTCAATGAATGGAGAGAAAGCAAGGGTACATTGGACTCAAATGGTTGTTGGGTTGATTTGTCAGAGCATCAGCGATGGTTGTTACCCGATGCGTATGTGCTTCCAGTGGTTACAATGGCGCATGGAATGGCACATATCAGCGTGAAAGGGATTTGCAAGTTGTTGGCTCCAGTATGGCAGAATGTGGGCATTCCCAAGTGTGCAGAAAATCTGGTCAAGAATTGTATGGTGTGTTTGATGTACAATCCTGGTAAGGGAACTCCAACTCCAGCTGGTCATTTTGCCCATCCAACATATCCGTTTGAGGCTTTGCAGCTAAATTTCATCCACATGGAGAGGTGCAACAACCTGAAATATGTGTTGGTGGTTGTTTGCTCCTTTTCTAGATGGGTGGAAGCTCACCCTTTGAAGGACAATACTGCCTTGTCCACAGCTAAAGCCCTTATCAAAGAATTTTTCCCTAGGTTTGGTTTGCCGAGAATTATCTGGAGTGACAATGGGAGTGAATTTGTGGGTCAAGTGATCAAGAGAGTGTGTGAGGGACTAGGAATTCGGCAAAAGTTCCACGCTGCAAATCACCCCCAATCAGCTGGTTTAGTAGAATGCTATAAGGGCACCCTTAAATTGAAGTTGGCCAAAATTCAAGCTAGCTCTGGTTTACAATGGCCAGATACTTTGCCTCTAGCTCTCCTGTCCACAAGAATGACTGTACATTCGCGAATGGGTTTGAGTCCGTATGAGGTTGTGTTTGGCCGCCCGGCGAATATTTGGGGCGTTCCAAGACCAATAAAGTTCAGCGAACTTGAACACCCTGTGTTGCTTGATTACCTTTATGAATTGACGGCTAAACTGCGTGTCTTACACCAACAGGTTCGTGACACTCTGCCACAAGCTTCTGATGATTCAGGACACGCTATTGAACCTGGAAGTTGGGTCCTGGTGAAGAATTTCCAGCGAACCAAGAACGAGCAGCCTCGCTGGACGGGACCCTACCAAGTCTTGTTAACAACCCGTTCTGCAGTTCGAGTGCACGGCAAGAAAAACTGGGTGCACGGCGCCCATTGTAAATGGGTTCCATTGCCCTTGCCACACGACCGGTGGGTCCAGGAGGGACTTGCTGATTCTGAGACTGAGATCGTGCCTCGTTTTCTGCCATTCAGTGATGCTTGTTTAACTGGCAAGAACACTAAGGAGAAAATTGACAGTACTTTGCAAGAAGCTGTGTCGCCGTCAAATAGATTGAACACTATTGAACCTGAGTCTCTATTCAAAGATCAAGAATTGCCTGGAAGAGACCATTATAATTTGAGACCGAGATCTATGGACAAATAAAAATTCTTTTTATTTTTAAATGTGCAGCTCTCTCATCTGAGAAACTTGCTTATTTTTGTTTTTGAACTGCCATCTGGTTCAGCTGCTAGGGTCGTGGTTGCCTAAGACTTTGGAGTGCAGCTGAAAACGTTAGGTTGACAGTTCTGGTTGGTCTAAGGGAGTTGCCCTGGACTAACAGAAGCATTCCTTAGCAGAATCAACCTACCGCCGCGGGCAGCTACTTAGAGAGGATGGAGTTTTTCCAGATGGAGAGACCTGTAAAAATTGTGAATTTTGAAAGCCAGATACGAAAATTGATCATTCGAAAAAGATTTTTAATATTGTGTGTATTTTTGCTACTGAGTTTGATGATGTTTTTTATTGGTTATATGACATTCTCTTTTCATGTAACGTTTATGCCTACTGTACAACCTACACCTCCTCCTACTGTTTCTTCCCATTCTTTTCACCCTCTGCCTGAACATGAGTCCATTAGGAGAATGGAATTCGCTAATAACTCCTTTGTTCAGCTTCTGCACCAACACCAGCTAGTAGTGAACACAACTAACTGTTGGGTGTATTGCCTTATGCCCCATACTACCGATAAAGGTATTCCTTACCTGGTTTTGCCATTTAGTTACAATGGTTCTTTATGGGCGTTTCAGACGATGTTCATATATGCCATTGAACCGTATCCCCCACGTTCCACGAGAAGTAATTCGAGCAACAAAGCATTGGTAGTGGGTATCACAAACATGAGCAGAAACATTGATTCGTATAGAACGATTCCCAGAGATTAGTTGCAAGCTTACGATAGATGGAACATAACAGGATATGGAATCAGTCTGAGTGTTAACCAGCGAGCTAAGAGATCCTCTCCGATTTGGATAGTACCCCATCAGGGTCACCTATGTCTGCAAGGGAATGGCAAGAATCCGAGAGCTCAGTTAGGGAGAAGTGTTTGCACTGAGACGTATGTCTTTGCATCTCGGACTTCCCCGTCGTTTCTAGCAGCTAAGGGTACATATTTCATCTGTTATGACAAGGCGTATACATGGTTGCCCCCTGACTTCTCGGGCACATGTTTTGTTTCTTTTCTGTTGCCTCCCACTTTTACAGCTGCGGCAGATTACCGTAAGATGAGAGTTGCTAGAGGTGTCTTCAGCAAGGAAGATACCGCAGGGCAAGAGTTGGGAGATTTCTTTAAGGGTTTTCTGCCGTTCTGGGGACCGATGGCAAACAGCAGAAACCTTCACCAATTGACGAGAGTGGTTGAGTCCACCATAGTCGAAACTGCCGGTGCCCTTAGTAACTTGACTGCTGAGCTCCAGTCGGATAGACTTATGACACTTCAGAATCGAGTTGCTCTTGACGTCCTTCCAGATAGGGGAGGGGTTTGTAAATTGATCCAATCAAGCTGCTGTGTTTTCATTCCAGGTAATGCTCCAACAGTTTTCCAGGCCATTTCCAAGTTACATAAGATCTCCGGGTCTGTACATATGGCTGAAGGAGATTGGACGTTGATGGGATGGTTCTGGGAACTGTTATCCACGTGGGGATGGAAGATTCTGATGATCATAGGGATGGTATGGCTATTCTTTTCCTGTTCTGTCTCTGTGTACAGTGTGCTCCTGCTATATGTGGCCTTTGTGCTACTTCTGGTTCGAGGAGACCTGTCCAGAGAGAGTTACTAAGTACTAGGATGATGTTACAGCAACATCTTAATGATATGATGAATATAGACCTGGATTCAGATTGAAGTGAGTTTAGGTTATTGCCTAATGTAAGGGCAAAAGGAGGTTCCGTAGTTCCGTAGTTCGAGGGTCTGAGGTTCAGTGTTCTGAACCCGTTCAATGAAGGTTATCGTATCATGACGATTTTGGTATCAGCGAACCGCAAATGACGAGTGCGGTTTGCACGAGTGTTTCGTCATGTTACACTGATGGATTCAATATGCATTTGATGATTTCGTCTCGAACTCTTGGGTTTCATTTTGTGTACGGCAGCCATTTTGTGGGTTGCCCTCACATTAGACTGATGACTGCAGGATGACTGTGGCCATGCAAGTCTCTAAGGACACGTACACCTTTTGCTGACTCCCCTGTGACCTGGGCAAGCTGACTCCATTGCCTGAAGCCAAACCTTTTCGGCCAGTTCCTTTCTCAGTGGCCGAATGAGATTAGCATCCAGGTGCACATGTCGTAAACCTTTCATCGCACACAAACTATGCCTAATCTTACACACACCTGTCTCTGTTTCTTTCTTTATGACTAGCTTTATGATGAGGAGGTGCCCATTTTTATTGAGGGTCTGTCGATATCTGATGGAAATACTGGACCTTGCCGGGTAATTGATTATGGGCTGGACAAACTGAAATATGGACTTGTCATCATGACTCTGCTTTTTCTTTGTAGCGGAAATATGTGAATGATCAATTGTAAAATAAGGAATGTTTGCCTGAAGCATGATATTTTGTATAAAAAGGAAAGGCTGGCTTTGTAAGATTGAACAGTCTCCTGAGAACCTACATGCCGTTGTACTTCTAGGACCTCTGTACTGGTTGCAGCCAATAAATTTGATCTTTGAAGTCACCAAGAAGTATCCCGTGTCGCTGTACTCTAAGACAGGTGAATCCAGAAGACTAAGGGCATTTTCCCTGGCGCCGCTGGGTTTAAATACCCGGTTCTTTAACTCTAATCTCTCCTTACAGACCCCTTTTTTGTCACTAACAAACCTATACTCAGCCTTTGATCATTTCTTCAACCAACACCCTCCTCCTCATTCTACCACAATAACACAACCGCAAAATACTCACACTCCACTGTACTACACATATTACCTCTTGCAGCATCCAAGATTAAGACAAACACTCTGAAATCCACTTTATCCCCTCGTACACACAACACACCATACACTCTCCTGACAAACACATCATCACCTGCTTTAACTTACAACTTCCACTCACAATAATATACAAACTAATCCATCTCATAAAACAAATACATCATCACCTCCTTACACTACTCCTCAAAACAAAACATAGCACGCATACCAGCACAACAAAATCTCTTAAACACAACACCTCATAATACTTTCCATCACAAACTGCAAATATATACCCACCTTTCAGACTACACAATTGAACATACTTTAATATCAAGCTTTCTCTCTTCCACCCCACCTAACACATATGCAGCAACACAGCAACTCTTTTTTAACTGCCTCTCATCTATTGACCAATTTAGAACCTTACTGCATTACCCACATGCTGCACCATCATACCTAACTCATAAACCTTCTGCCCTAAACAGATGCAAACAAAAAAAGCAGCATGCCACACCTCACAACTACGCTTCTCCATGTCTACTGCACAAAAAAGTTACACTACCAAAACAAAACAGGGCATCTAATTACTCTCCAACACCGTATCCACCACCTACACACACAGACCCATCCAAATGCCTTGTTAGCCTGCTGGACGAGAAACACAATACAGAACAGCTACAAGATTGCTATCCTCATACAACTAATACCAACACTAAGGACACACCTGCTGCAAGCACACAAAATACTGCTCAAAATACTGCTCACTCTTCTACAAAATAAAATTACACTATTGTCAAAGCAAGTTCTCTAAACTGTCTACTAATAAATGCTCAATCACTTTCTAGAAACAAACATCACATCTACGACCTTCTCACTGTCACAAAACCTGATATACTATTCATAACTGAATCATGGTTGGGAGACGATATGGCTGCAGTCCTGCATGTAGCCATTCCTCTAGGCTATCAAACGATCACCCAAAATCATATAGGCAAAAAAGAAGGTGGCCTAGCTATTGTGTTCAGACAATATTACGTATCACTAAAGCTGACGACATCGCCATACAAGATTATGAGGCCCTTATCACCAGATGCAATCCTACAACATCTTCTACCTGTAATTTCCTACTCCTTTACAGACCTCCACCCCAGAAACTTTTCTAGACACGGTTTCAAACCTGATAGCACTACACTCCAACCTATGCTTCCTGAGTGACCTCAACATTTGGTTTGACAAACCCAATATGCCCCATCCAAAAACAATCATCGGACTAGACACGCTGAACAAGCATCGGTTCATTCTGAAACCCACACACATCCTACATGTCGTTTTTGCAAATACACAACTAGTTACCTTTCAAACAATGACTCCAGTCACATGGTCAGACCACCATTTGCTTACCTTCCAAAATAAAACAACACTAAGTGATGCACTTAAACCACCTTACATGCATTCACCTATCGACCGTGGACCAAACTCAATTTGGAACACTTAGAAACACAACTAACATTTAGTACAGATCTAGACACAATAAATTCTGTTCGCAAACTATATGAATGTGTACAGGAACCTTTTGATATCCTGATACACCTAAAAAACACAGAACAGAACAAAAGAACATTTGGATGATGTGTACATAGAAAGGTGTGCAGAGAAATTAGCTTCTACGCTGTGACCTCTCATATGTGCATAGTAAGGTGTGTGGAGGGACGGCCTCTCCCTTAAGACCTCTCTCTTAAGGAGAAATACAGAGATAAATAGATAGAACAACAAATTATAAAGCTGAAACATGCCTGGTTCAAAACAAACACCAATCAAGACAAAGATCCCAGAGAGAAAATTAACAGATTATACAAGTCAGCTATTACAAAAGAAAGAAAATATACTACTCAGACAGAATTCAAAATGATAAATGTGCATATAAAGAATTCTATAAAATTCTCAATTAATTTTGTAAACACAATTGCCTAGATGGAGCTCATCACATTACTCAAGATTTCACAAACAACCGGGCAAATTATTACACGGCCAAAGCAGACACGTAGGACTCATACTTAAAACAAGAACAAAGCACCAGCACTGACCCTTTTCCAAAACAACAACCCAAGAATACTCTAACCCAGCCTCTCCGTTCCTTCTAACACATTTCACACAAAGTATTTATCGACCTGGTCAAAGCAAGCAAGACTGCCGGCAGCCCTTCTCACCTTTGCCCACTGCAAACTTTCAAGACAATACTTCATTGCATCCTCTGTTGCCACACCATTAAGAAGAATCGTCAACAATTACTTAACTATTGAAATATTTTCAGAGGAACTCAACAAGGCATACATACTGAAGAAAACAAATGTTGATCCGCTGATCCCTGACAACTACAGACCGATTGCAAAGGGACCTTTCCTGGGCAAACTGATAGAAAGAGCAGCAATTGCCAAGATGTCACAATTCATTGACGGTAATTACATACTTTCAGACTTACAAACAGTATTCCATCTGGGAAGAGGCACAGAATCTGGCCTCGTTGCCATCTGGACTGATCTGAAGAACACAGCTGACCACAACAGGGTTGCTGCACTATTTCTCTTGGTCCTCTTGGCTGCTTTTGACACGGTTGACCATGCAACTCTGTTACAAAGACTCTACAAAGCCGGCATAGAGGGGACTGCATTAGACTGAATCGCATCCTACCTTCGCAACAGAACTAATGTCATCCATACCCTCCCTTTCTCATCTAAACTGTATATCACAAAAGCAGGGGTCCCTCAAGTCTCTATTATCTTGCCCATGCTTTTCAACATCTACATGAAGTCATTACTGGCACTAATCAATCAATTTCACCTCACGTGCTATAATTATGCAAATGACATGCAAATATTCCTTCAACTGGAATGCCCCAAAGACATTGGAAACTCGCCAATTTTCAGCTATCTCAAAGCCATAGGTCAATGGATGACGTGGAGTCATCTCAAATTGAATACTTCCAAAACAGAAATACTCACAAGTGGTGATTGCAAACATTATGTTCTGAGAACATCGCCTAAAGTATCAAAGGAAGTAAGAAACCTCAAAATGACTGTGGACTCCAATCTATCAATGAAATCTCAAGTGGACAAACTAGCAAGATCAACCTTTGTTACTACAAAAACTATTGATCAAATCTTTCCAGATTTGGGATTTCCACAAAAGTTCCAGGCTACCATCTCCCTTTGTTCTGTCCAAACTCGATTACCCCAATAGCCCCAAATATGGATCAGCTTTGCCCACTCTGAAAAGACTACAAGGGATTCAGACTCAGCTGCCAGACTACTCTTACATATAAAACCACAAGGCCACATCTCTTCTGCCTTGAGAGCCGTGCATTGGTTACCGGTTGCCAGAAGATCCACATTCAAGCTGCTTTGTATAACCTATAGAGCAATATATGGAAGAGGACTGCTCTTCATCAAGAATAACATCGCCAAACACAATAAATAAAGGAACCTCTGCTCTAGATTAGCACCTCTCCTTAAAATCTCAACTTACAAGAAAGAAAACATGGGTAGCACATCCTTGCCTGTTCAAGAACTCAAACTTTGGAACACTTTACCACCAACATAAGATCCATAGATAACCACCTCATCTGTAGATAAGTACTCAAGAATGAGCCCTTCCCTCTGTAACTACCATACACAAACAGAAATATACAACATATCCATCTGTATATAAGCATTTATTCGTATTATAAATATGCACCTATATATGTTGTGTTGCTTTCTATAAAGGTGTAGAATAATTATGTTTTTAAAAAATATAGATATTCATTAGTTCTGTTTAACAAATGTACATTTTACTGATAGTTACATTATTCTATGTTCTTAACATGTATATCAATGACTGATTAAATATGTAAATCTTTTATCATAACTATATATCTACAATTACTTCACTATTTACAAAAGAAAAGAAAAAATAATAAAATGAATTTAAAGTACAGCACTTGAAAGATGAAGTATATTTAATGAATATTTAATGTACTTATACGACCTTCCTTTATGCATCTATATACCTTCCATGTATGTATGGATCTATATATTTATTACTTTTCTTCTAATTTAGCATATCCAATGCACTACCCTTTTTTTCACCCTACACTGCTCTCAATATATCATCTACCTCAACTCTCTGACTCCTCTCAAACCTTTTTCTACTACACTTTCCAATGCACTACCCTATTTCTCACTCTATACCTCTATCAATATATCTTCAACCTCCACTCTCTCATTCATCCCAAACCCCATACCACTACTACAATCCCCAAAATACCCCTTTCTAGACTCTTCCCTACTCTACCCCTCTTTGCATCATCTCATACAGCTTTACTACTCCAATCTCCCAAAGAAGACTTTCTAAACCCTTCCCTCCGACTCTTCCACCTCCACCTCCCTGTTATTCCTCCCAAATCTCCTCTTGTTACTATGAGCTGCAAGATAAAATAAAAAAATATTTTAAAAAAATCCTAATCCTTACATCTTCCATCCCTTCACTATCTTTTTCAGTCCAAATATCAGACTCACCTGTCCACCACCCAAATTAATTTCATATTTCACTATGCTAATTCACCACTAATTCTTTACGGGTTCCAGAGTAGCGTGCTACTCGCCAAAAAGCACTTCAACACCTCATGATGGGTAGCAAGCGCAAAAAAAATGCAAACATTTTTCCCTCTTCTATCCCTTCACTATCCTTCCCAATCCAAATAACTGACTAACATATCCACCACTAAAATTACTATCAAATTTCACTATACTAATGAACCTTCATGGGTTCCGGAGTAGCATGCTACTCACCGAAAAAGCAATTCTACACCTCCTCAGAGGTGGCAGGCACCATATAAATGTAAACCTGTTTCCCTCTTCTATCCCTCCACTATTCTTCTCAATCCAAATAACTGACAATTAGAGCACAATAGAATACAAATCACACAAAAAATCCCTCTTTCTAGATAAACATCTAGCTTTCTGACAAATTTGGTGTAAATCCAATTGGGCTGTAGCTGTGTCACAAATTCCTATAGAAAAATAAATGGGTAAAACATGTTTTGGGACCTTCCTTTCTCATTGTTGATGGATCACCACAAAACTTTCCAGGTGCCAAATAGACAAAAATGTGGACTTTTTGGGATGTTTTGTGAAGATTTGTCAAACAGCTTCAAAGTTATTACCTAGACAAAAAGGCATTTCCTAATTCCCTATGGAAACACAATCCTAGATATAAGTACCCAATGGTGGCTGCCACTGTGTAGTTAGGCCATATAAATTGTTTTTTTGTTTTGCTATTATCTTTGACCCCGTTTAAGGAATCTCAAGGAAACCTTCCAAACAAGTGCTCTGTTTTGCCTAGTTTGCACATGGGACATTTTGAGGTGAGCTGTAAATTGGGTCCATAAATTCAAAATCCCCATGCAATTTCTATAGACTTCTCTAAGAAACACTACCATAAAAACTGCTATTCTGAATAACATCAAATGTGGCAGAAGGCTAGACATTGGTCTTCAGATTGTGCATTTGCTATTCCGTGTAAATCTGTTTTGTAGTTTTTGCGAAATTAAGGTTAAAAAATATTTGTATATCTGAATGGTGGGGTCCGCGAGGGTCCCATGAGAGTCCAGTGAAAGTGCAAATAAAACAATTAACCCGTTAATCAAGAGACCTGTTTTTCCTGTTACCCTTCTCGCTCCCATGGGAGCGAGAGTCTCCAGTGAGTCCCACGAGAGTCAGCGCTCTGATTAACTTGCTGTTGGCGGCCATTACTGTTTAGTATGAAAAATTGCTACTGTTGTGGGAATTAAGTAAGAAAGCTAAAAAAAAAATAACAGGACATAGGCATCTTGTCCCCCTAGTTATTAAAAAAGGAGCTCTGTATGAGATAAATACTGTATTGGAAGAACATTTATAATTTATTTTTCAGTTTTGCGATCTCACAGGAGTCTTGAGGGATCATGAAAGGTAAAAAGGAGTAGGTGATCTCTGAATACACTTTACTATGCACGTTTGTCACTGTAGAAAGCAGTCTTACTGGAAATGGTATTTGTTTGTTAGAGCCTACTGTTCACGCCCATCAATTTGGGAAGAGATCTGATTGGATAGGGCACTCTCACCCCACACCCTTCTATGTATGCCATTCACGTTTGCAAGAGCCATCAGTGGTGAGGCAGTATGTCTGTACAGCCTACAACGCACACCTGTCATGTTAGGGAGAGGTGCCATTCCCTCCACACACCCTAATACACACACCTGTCATGTGAGAGAGATGTCAGAGTGGAGAGACTAGTCCCTCTTCACACCTACTATGGGCATCTGTCATTCAAAAGCAGGATCTAAGTGAAGAGGCTGGTCCCTCCACACAACTTACTTTGCACATAAGTAGTCCAAGAGAGAGGTCTTAAGGGAGCGGCAGTCCCTTTACACATCTTATTATGTACACGTCATCCAAATTTTCAAAAACCCAGAGAGTCCGCCTCCCACCATTCAAGTCAGAGGCCACTGAAGTCATCTGCGGCGTACCACAAGGATCCTCACTCAGCCCCACCCTCTTCAACGTATACATGAGCCCCCTCACAGCCATCGCACGCCAACACAACCTCAACATCATCTCCTACGCAGATGACACCCAACTGATCCTCTCACTCACCAAAGACCCTAATACTGCCAAAACCAACCTACATGAAGGAATGAAAGAAGTAGCCGAATGGATGAAGCATAGCCGTCTAAAACTTAACTCAGACAAAACAGAAGTCCTTATCTTAGGAACCTCCCCCTCCGCCTGGGATGACTCCTGGTGGCCAGAGGCTCTTGGAAAAGCACCC
This sequence comes from Lissotriton vulgaris, assembly GCF_964263255.1. Lineage (NCBI taxonomy): Eukaryota > Metazoa > Chordata > Amphibia > Caudata > Salamandridae > Lissotriton > Lissotriton vulgaris. Next base: position 171,892 of record NW_028248153.1, read on the forward strand.
ATCCCGACGGATCACGCACGGAACCTGGGCATCATTTTAGACTCCTCACTCTCGATGTCCAGACAGGTCAGCGCCGTCTCATCATCTTGCTTCAACATTCTTCGAATGCTCAAAAAAACATTTCGCTGGATCCCCACCGAAACCAGAAAAATGGTCACCCATGCACTGGTTACAAGCCGCCTGAACTACGGAAACACCCTATACGCCGGTACCACCGCAAAACTCCAGAAAAAACTCCAACGCATCCAGAACGCCTCAGCCAGACTCATACTTGACATCCCACGTAAAGACCACATCTCCAGTCACCTGAAAAAACTCCACTGGCTCCCCGTCAATAAGAGGATTACTTTCCGCCTCCTAACCCACGCACACAAATCACTTTACGAACTCGGACCCGATTGCCTCAACACTCGACTTTCCTTCTACATCCCCCCCGCCAGCTACGTTCCTCCAACCAAGCCCTTGCTACTGTACCTCGCATCAATAAAACCACCATGGGAGGTAGATCCTTCTCCTACCTGGCTGCTAAAACCTGGAACTCACTCCCCACTCACCTTCGTCTCACTCAGAACCATCTAGCATTCAGAAAGCAACTTAAAACTTGGATATTTGACAAGTAATCCCCCCACCCTTCCTCAAGCGCCTTGAGACCCTCTGGGTATGTAGCGCGCTATATAAATCCATTTGACTTGGCTTGACTTGACTATCTATGTACACAATGAAAGGTGTATGTACAAAACCTAAATCGAATCACTGTTGTCGAAATCTCCTGATATGACTTCTCCATCAACCCTGAGTCAGAAATATATGGTTAGGCAGGCTGTGCGACCTAGGCCTGATGCTACATTTCACAGTTGGGGTGGCATGTTGCTGACAGGACAAACATGCAAACAAGAAAAACCCAGATTAGTCCCACAAATGAATGAAATGAATGAAAACACAATGGTCCGGGAGCTTGGCCCCAATAAAACGTACTTCGATGGAGGGGCGCGCATTCCCAAAACACTATAAATGTTGAATACCACAATATGTTATCAGCCAATCGGAACACAGCACACACAGCACATTCGGTGATCCTGCTCTCCACATGCCAGATGTCTGGGCAAGATACCCACTGGTCCTCTGTGTGTCCACAGAAGGCAGAAACCCACCCACCTACCTTTGTCATCAGGAGGGAGTAATTTATGGCTCAATGACTAGTTACATTCCTCTCCCAAAACAGGATCTATGAATTAGTTTATGATGCTTCAGAAAATGTATATAAAGACACTTAAAGAGATTATAATTCGAGACAGTTTTCAGACCCTGATTCTATGACTGTACTCGAGACCATAGTGTATCAATAAACTAAATGCTCTTGGTTTTTTATCTTGTCAGTTGTCTTTGTATTTTCAATGTAAATTCATATTCGAGCAACACAAGAGTGGGGTGTCAACAGAGAGGTGGGTTCCTCCACACACCCTGCTATACACACTTGTAAGCTAACATAGAGGTGTCAGTGGAGAGGGCACTCCCTCTCCAAACCATAGTCTAGACACTCACCATCCCTTTACACACCCTGCTATACATACCTGTATTGTAACATAGAGGTGTCAGTGGAGAGAACACTCCCTCCCCAAAATCTACTATGCACACCTGTTAACCTCAATGGTGAGTCTAATACCTCCCTACGCCGACTCTGCACACAAGTCATTTGAGAAAGAAGTATACAGGAAGAGGCTAGACGCTACACACACCCTACTGTGCACATCTGTCATTTTAGATGGAGATATCAGCAGATAGGCCAGTCCCTCCACAAACTATACTACACATACCTATAATCTAATACAGAGGTGTCAGTGGCCAATGCACTCCCTCTCCAAAGACTACTATATAGACACAACATCCCTCTACACACCCTACAACAGACACCTTTCATCTAACAGAGAGGTATCAGTGGAGAGATCACTCCCTCCACAAACCCTACTACGCACACCCGTCAACCAATAGAGGGTTTGCGGTGGAGAGGCCAGTCCCTCTGCGCACTTTAATGTGCATGCCTGTCATGTGAGAGAGAGGTCTCAGTGGAGAGGTCAGTCGCTCCCAACACCCTGCTGTACACACCTGTCATCCAAGAGAAAAGTTGCAATGGAGAGGACAGTCCCTCCACACACCCTACTACGCACACCTGTCATCCAGAAGAGGAGTCTCAGTGGAGAGGCATGTGAAGAGACTAGTCCCTCCACACACCTTACTATGTATACCTTTAATCTACTACAGAGGTGTCAGTGGAGAGGGAACTCCCTCTTCAAAACCTACTATGCTCAACCACCGTTACTCCGCAAACCCTACTTTAGACACCTGTGAGAAACTAGGGCTACCTCACTGGTTGTGCCACCCCAGGAACCCTTCACCAAGGCTATGCACTCTGCCATTCAAGGTTGAGTGTCTTGATGCAGGAAAATCTAAAGAATCGGCATGGCACACAGCCCTAATGCCATGCCTCCCGTACACTGCATAGTATATAAGCCATTAGCCCTGAGGCAGGGTGCACTATATCCTATGTGGGGGCATATCAGCATGAGCAGATATGCCCCTATAATTTCCAGTCCATTATTTGGTGTTGTAAGTGAACAGAGAAACAATAACAAGTGCCTGGGAGGGATACTTTTCAACACAAGTTTTCTAGTTCCACGATGGCTTCACTGATTTCTAAGATGCTTGGTACCAAAAATCTTGTCTTAATAAATCCTCACTGACGTCAGTGTTGTATTTATTAATATATTCACACAGGAGACCCTTTTAGAGGTCCCCTGAAACCTAACCAAACACTAGTTCAGTGTCTGGTAGTCTGGTAGGTTTCATAAGCCTGCCACCACCAGACATGTTTCTGACCTCATGGGGTGAGAGTCAGCGCTCTCAGAGTACATAAACAATACCTGCTCTGGTTGGGTTTGTTTCACACCTCCTGCAGGTCTGGATCGCCATTCCAAGCAAAAATCTTCAAAGGGAATTCCACCTTTGAAATCTAACCCAGGAGCCCCCAGATTGTGGTGGAGGCCAACTCCCCTTTCCTGCTCCACTTTTGGTGAGAGGAAAGGTGAGAAAATTTGTTAGATGAGGGTCCCTCCTCAGGTTGTACTACCCGAGGTCGGGACAGGCAAGGTGAACCTCTCTCTTAAAATTTCACCATCTTGAGATGGTGAGAAAACCTCCAATCAGGGCTAGTGTAGTGCCCCTTCTCACAGGAAGTGTTCACTAACGGGTGTAGATACAGTAAAGCTAGATTGCCCATTGGCTATTACCTATCTCCCTTGTAACACCCCTACATTTTGTATTTAGGTGGCTCCCCTGGACCTGACCCTCAGATTCATCGGACCAAAAAAAGGCCAATGCAAAGACAACTCGCTGCACGAGAACTGAAAACCTGCTGCAGAAGAAAAAGGCACCAAACCCTGCTAGCTGCTCCTAGCATGTGACAGTCGCTGCCTGCTGTGTTGTTCTGAACCTGCAAGGACTCCAAGAACCCCGCAGCCCAAATAGCCTTTGATAAATTGCAGAGTGTATCACTCCGCTGCACACTGCTGGCACCAATCCTATGAAGTCTAGTTTGCCGACTTGCTGCTCCCCGACGACCTCAATGCAGCGCAGAAGCAAGAAGATGTACAACAGCTCAAGAGAGTCAGATCTACCTTGCTACCAAGTTTGGAGGCACCTGGACCTACCAGAGGTGAGGTGTACCAATAACCAGTGTACCAGAGCCCCAAAGGTAAACACCATGAAGAAGAGTCCACTCTGGACTCCCAAAGCACCAGAAGCAAGCACCTACTGAGGGACGTCGAGGCACCCAAGACCAATTTCTTGAGTGGCCCTGTGGCCCCGATATTGCCTCTCCAAGTTGCCTGCTCCTGACAGCTTGGACCCTGAAGACGCATGATGTTTGGCTGACTTGTTTGCTCTGCACCCAGCCTCCCCCGGCCCCAGCACTGTCTAACCATTTCTACTCCTGTGGACTCTAGGCCCTTGCAACCCCCTCCCTCTAAGATGACCCACTGGACTTCGTCTTTGCACACCAGTTTCCTAGACCCTCAGCACTCTGTATCTCCCAAATCGGGACAACCCCAAACTTCTCCTTCTGGAACTTTGTGCTTAGTATTAACATTGACCTAAAACAAGAAAGGGAACTGTGAAAGCATTGCCTGATTTCATATGCATTTTCCTCTTTTTCCCCACTGTTTCCTATGGTGCATAATAGTGCATAAAAGTAATGTATTTTCCAAAATTTGAAAAATCATCACTCCATACTTACCTTAGAACTGTGTTCTCGGTCTTAAAAATGCATACAAATCAACTTTATTTTACAAATTGGTCTTGGATTTGTTCTTGAGTGTGTGTGGCAAGTTTTCCCTGTGAGTTCAACACATGCCTAGCACTACCCTCTGATAAGCCTAACTGATCACCCACACTACCACAAAATGAGCATTAGAATTATCTGTGTTTTCTTCTGTGTGCCATTTGGGCAGTCTCTGGACTCTGCACTGTGTACTTTTTAATAGTAGACTATATAGAGACGCAGTTTCCTACAACATCAGTCATTTAGCAGAGCAGTCTTAGTGGAGAGATCAGTCCCTCCCAAAACCCTAGTACACACATCCATCATCTAATAGAGGGTTCTCAGTGGAGAAGCCAATCACTCCACACACCTTATCATGCACACATGTCATGTAGGAGAGAGGTCTCAGAGTAGAGAGGTTAGTCACTTACAATACCCTGCAATGCACACCTGTCATCCAAAAGAGAGACCTCAGTAGAGATGCCAGACTCTCTACACAACCTACAAAGACACACTTGTCATCCAGTAGAGTAGCATCAGCGGAGAGGCGTGTCCCTCCATGCACAATACTATGCACACCCGTCATCCAATAGAGAGAGCATATATTTAAGGCCACTCTCTCTCTAACCGCCCATATGTAAACTTAGGGAAAGGTCTTAGTGGAGAGGGCAGTCTCTCCCAACACTGTACAATGCACACCTGTTATCCAAGAGAGAGGTATCAGCATAGGGGCCATTCCCTTCACAAACAATTCTATGTATGTCTGTCATCCAAGATAGAGGCCTCAGCAAAGAGTTTGGGGCCAGATGTAGGAGCCGAAATACCGGTCGGTAACGGCCGATTTCGGCCGTTACCAACCGGTATTTAGTAATTGGCATGTAGGGGGCATATTTTACCGATTCGGTAAATTTACCGAATCGGTAAAATACCGAATCGGTATTTTTACCGATTCGGTAACTTCCTGATGTAGGTGGGACTCTTCTGAGTCCCAATGGGCCTACAGATTCGGTATTTTACCACCCAATCCAATTGGGTGGTAAAATACCGAATCCAGGTGTGCATGCACACCTATGCCATGTGACAGACAGACATGCCCTTAGGGCAAGTCTGTGTGCCACATGGCACACATGCCAGTATTTGGGGTGCTAGAGGGTGTCAAAGTGACACCCCCTGCACCCTTGCTGGAATCGGTATTTACCAATTCGCTAAATACCGATTCGGTAATGCCTATTGATTCCTATGGGCTTCAATGCCCATAGGAATCAATGGGCATTACCGATCCAGTATTTACCGATTCGGTAAATACCGATTGTTACAGAATCGGTAATTCAATTACCGAATTCACCTACATCTCCCCCCTTCTATTTTACTGATTCATAAATACCGAATCGGTAAAATTCGGTATTTATGAATCGGTAAAATATACTTACCTACATCTGGCCCTAAGTTCCTTCTCACCTTCAAGTATGCCAAATCATTCTTTATTCCGATTTTTTTCAATCATTAAAGACGCAATACAATCATAGAGTACTACATTTTTGGTTACCATAAAAACATACTATATTACAGATAAAAAAAGGTATTAAACCAATTTTAAAATATTAAAAGTTAGAAATATCTAGGATATATTGGTATTGAACATATGGTCCCTGACATAGATTTATTTTTGAGGCATTGAAAATATAGATTTCATAATCACAACTGCTAACGGACACCGACATAATATAGAAAATAAAAGGCAATTTGATACAGCTCCAAGACTCCCTCACTAAACATCTGTATAGACACATAAAATTATTACGAAACAAGGTTGGTATTCATAGTACTTAATTTCTTCGTATCATTTCTTTGGATGTCCCACATCCAACTTAGCCATTGGTATTACAATATATTCCTGTAAGTTTGTTTTCAAGATACAAAATGCAAATTTACTCGATCATGTGCCAAAGTTAACTGATTTATACAAAGTAAACCAAGTCTCCAACTGCGACAAAGTAATTCAAATCGATATAGGACAGGATAAAGTCATAAACATTGAGCCACTAACACCTTCCTTAGCAGAACATTACATAAAAAAGGCAAGAAGCTCGGCTGCAATGGGCCCAGACCAAATTCCGATGGTCTTAAAGAACAACCCAAAAGAGTGGAGTAACTTCTTAACATGCACGTATAACCACATACTTAGTACAGGGGAAACCCCAAAGTCCTGGAAGGGAAGCATAGTAATCCCGATTCATAAAAAGGGTTCGAGACTGCTCCCCGGGAACTACCGACAAATAGCTCTCCTAGATGCAACCGGGAAGATTTTTGCTGCAGTACTTCTAGATCACCTAAAAGAATGGGCAGTGTCAACCGGCTCCATTCCACTCTACCAAGCAGGATTCAGACCCAAACACTCAGTCATAGATAATATTGCAGTACTTCAAACAATACTAGAAAAATACGTGGTAAAAAAATCGCAGGTAGTATATGCAGTATTAGTAGACTTTACCACTGCTTTCGACAAGGTCGATCGAGTCAAACCTTGGAATAAACTACAGAAAATGGGAATACCGCAACATCTTCTCCATTTAATAACATCATTGTACTCTGGGACTTGGTGTCAAGTTCAAATGGGGAGGGAGAAGGGTCTAACCTCCCCATTTCCAACTCCAAACGGCCTGCGACACGGGTGTCTTTTAGTCCCCCTATTATTCTCCTTATATTTGAGCGATCTACCAGAAACTCTTAATCAGGTCAATAACTTTCCGCCGAAAATCGCTTCCACCAAAATTCACTGCCTGTTGTACGCCGATGATGTAGTAATTTTGGATCTGACTCCCTTCGCTCTCCAACGAAACCTCACGGCACTCACCACATATACAGATGAAAACTATTTAATCCCAAATACCACTAAAACAAAAATTCTACCATTTACAGGAAAGAAGACCTATTGCAATTATAACTGGCTACTAGGAGGTAATCCATTGGAAATCGTAAAAGAATATAAATATCTTGGGAGAACATTTACTCAGACTTTGCGTAACCAGCCTCATTTGCAAAAAATGGGACATAAAGCAGATGCCCATACAGGGGCTCTCCAAAGACTTTACTCATCCACTTGTCGAAGACAATTCTCTTCCTTGCTCCAGGTTTATAATGCGAAAATTCCTGCAGTATTATCGTTTGCAATAGAACATATCCCAACAAAAGAATGGACTCAAATAGAGGTCAAAGAAGGGAAAATCCTGCGGAAGTTATCCAGGATGCCGCAAGCTGTTCCGGTTCAAGCTCTCAGGCTAGAACTATTGTTAGTTAGTTCCTATGCCAGAGGGATCATAAACATAATCAGATGGGCATATAAACTGGCTCATGCAGACCCAGGAACACTTAGAGCACTGTTAAAAATAGAAACACTGTAGCAAGACTATCGAAAGTATATATTTGGAAAAAACCTAAGTAATGCTTTTAAATTATCATCAGTCTCTCTAGAAATGTTAATATCTTGGACACCAGCCCAGCTGAAACTCTGCTTGAAGCACTTAACACAGAGGCTAAGCATGAAATTGGATATTCAACACTGCTCCAGGCTCTCAATGTACAAACAGTTAGCGGACACAAATTTTTTTTAAAAAACGCAACCATATATATTTTTTAACCTAAATCATGGAGTAAGGCGAGCTATACTTCAAATACGGCTAGGAACATTACCGCTGAAATCATACACCTTTAAGTGGTCATCAAATCAAGGAGAGACAAATCTCTGTGACTTATGCAAAGGAGGGGTGCAAAATCTAGAACATGTTCTGTTTGTATGTCCTAGCGAGATCGTGGTAGCAGCTAGGAACAGATACATTACCCCGATCAAAACAAAATGTAATATAAACTCGGGCCAGATGTTGATTTCCCTCTCCAATGCTCCACCCAATGAATTTGTGTGCATTAACCTGTACAATTTTTTTAACTCTTTTTTAAAATTATATTAATGTGATAATCTCTTTTAGCAAAAATTGAATTTGTATTGTGTATAATTTGTTGTTCTCGTAGGAGAACTAAATCAAATTATTGAATGTGCCAAAGTTAGCACAAATAGGCTTTATCCATTTGTCTCTAGGGCACTTGTGAGCTGCTAGTATGCATATACACCATCCAAGAGAAAGGTATCAGTGAGTGGCCAGACCCTCCACACACAATACTACACACACCTGTCATCTGAGAGAGAGGTCTCAGCAGAGAGGCAAGTCCCTCCGCACACCGTATTATGCGCACCTGTCATCTGAGAAAGAGTTCCCAGCATAGAGGAGAGTTTCTCCACACACCCTCCTGTGCGCACATGTCATCCAAGTGAAGGGGCTCAGCAAAAAGGCCATCCCTCAATATACCATAGTACGTATACCTGTAATCTAATACAGAGGTTTAATTGAGTATGCACTTCCTCTCCAAGGGTTACTATGTACAACCATCATCCCTCCGCACGCCGTACTACAGACATTGTTCATCTAACAGAGATATCTCAGTGGAGAGATCACTCACTCTACAAACCCTATTAGGTTCACCAGTCATCCAGTAGAGGGTGCTCAGTGGACAAGCCAGTCCCTCCACACACTCTTCTATGCACATCGGTTATGTGAGAGAAATGTCTCAGCAGAGAGGTCAGTCACACCCAGCACCTTGCTACATAAACCTGTTACCCAAGAGAGGAGTCTCTGAATAGAGGACAGTCCCTCCACACACCCTATTATGTACATCAGTCATCCAGGAGAGGGTTCTTGGTGGAGACGCATTTACCTCCCCACACCCTACTATGCACAACCGGCATCCAATAAAGGGGTTTCAGTGGAAAAGCCAGTCTCCCCACACACCTTACTGTGCCTATGTGTAATCTAATACAGAGGGGTCACAGGAGAGGGCACACCCTCTCCAAAACCCAGTATGTGAACCCGACATCCCCCCACAAACTCTATTACAAATTCCGAACATCTTACAGCGAGGTCTCACTTGAGGGATCGCTTCCTCCACAAACCCTACCAGGCACACCTGTGATCCAATATAGGGGTCTCAATGGAGAGGTCAGACCATCCACACACATTAGGTTTTGTTATGATAATACTGGATCATATTACAGATTATGTACTTTCACGAGCAACTAGGAATGTGTTCTGACTGGAACTAGCACAGTCTGGTTATCTTACTTGAATAAATTGTTGATAAATCAATAGACAATGGTAATTGTCAGTTGATTCATGAAGCTCCATGGCTGCATTGTTAACTGTAGGAAAGTGTAGTATTATGTACTGAGGCTGGTTAGGCTTCACTATGCAATACCTTCATGTTACTCCAAATATGTCTTTAGGATTCACACAAACAAATGCCTAGCTCAGTTCAGCTAGTGTGACACAGAACAATCAAGCTTACTACAGGAACATGTGTTAAGCATTTCAGAGTATCAGCATGCACTATAAGTGATTGACATGACTCAAAAGAAATCCAACACCAATTTAGAAAAATAGTTTTTATATAAATGTAGGTATCGAAATGAAGACAATTGGATGAGTATACCTGAGATATGTATTTTTAGCCCCTTCGCAGCTGTGCAAATTCCCATGCTGTGCTGGGGGGCGGTGGGGGGCGCACAGCGCCCCTGTGCTCATGACGAGGACGGTGGTCGTGTGCTCATGATGAGCTGAGCTGGTCATGACCACACCCGTTTCTTTAGAACGTTCGCACAACAGGGGAATTAGCCCAGCGTGCGAGCGTTCTGAAGGTCATGACGAGCTGAGCTCGTCATGAGATTGGAAGGGGTTAAAGGAAAAACAAGTAAGTACATTTCACACTTGCAAAACGTTAACATTGCATCAATGGGAGAAAAGCACTAGTGACAAACGGGCACTTGCAGGTCGACTTCAGAGGAAACCCTGGGTGGTAGGGTGATGCAGGTCCCAGAACCAGGGTTCGGACAGTGAGTTGCATTTTATCTGCCTCTCCTGGCTGTCCCTGGTACTGAAGCGTGAGCCACACGTTTTCTAATTTCACCGCTGTTGCAAAGTCATCCTGTGCCCTGGACAACCCAGAACTTTTTGCTGACTGATACTGGTGGTAACTGACTCTGACTGGCCCTGGGCTCTGCCTAACCAGGCCCAGGGCCAGTTCTAAGCTGAAGGAGACACATTAGAAGACAGTTAAAACACTAACATACACTAGGGTACACAATGGTATGGTGGGGTACCCCTGTGATTGGCATGACATACCCTATTGGCCCCTAGTATATAATAGAGCAGGGGGATTGAAACTACCTAGATGTCCCTAGTACCCTAGGGCATGGCAGTTTAGAGGCCAGCAGCTCTTTTTGCATGTGCATGTGTGCACTGCTGAAGCCTGAGGTCGGTTTAAAAGCAGCCCTGTGTGCCAGGACCGATTTTAAAAAGTAAATTGTGCCCAAACTCAACTTTGGGTTTTGGGGCACATACAAATCGATATCCTACAAAGTGTTGGCATATTAGGAACCCCCAGGGTCTTCCCTAGGTGTCCCAGGAGTACGGGGTCAGATATGTATAAGGTAACACTTATAAAATGAGTTGTATATGCCCTGGGTTAAGTGAAATTTCACATTTCACTCCCCATATTTTGGTAAAGTGCTGCTCAAATTCGACTTTGATGGTTGGAGCACTGTGGAGGGAGAATCAGCAATGCTTCTACAGATTCAGAACCCCTAAAGTTCCCCCTAGTTGTACATGGGGTGGGGTTCCTGGAGATATAAGACAAGTATTAATAAAATATGTTTTTGTAAGTCCTGGTGCTGGAAAAATGGCCCAAGTCATTTTTCCCATTGCAAATCCCCTGTTACATAGGTTAACATGGTAGGAAGTTATTGATTAATAACTCTTGATAGGATAGGACTACAAATACTGTTTGAAGACTTCCCAGAATGGTATTAAAAAATCCATCAATATCATATTGTTCAATTTCTCTTAAAGTGTACAAACAAGAAGTTATACGACTTTCTTGTTTGTACCTCAAAATTCAGTCTTCCAGTGGTCTGCCTTTATTGGCCAGAGTTAAGTGGATTAGCCATGCTGCCTTAAAGTGGTGATAAAGAGCCCCTAGGGTTGACCAGCTCTTCTGGTAGGGCAGTGTGTTGTTCCATAGGAGGCAGGCCAGGGGAGGAGTCATAAACTATGTGGCATATTAGCAAGATCCTCGGTAAAATTATCGGCGTTTTAGCGGGAGGAAACTGCCGCTAAAACAGCGATAATGGGCTTGCTAATATGCTTTATAGAATTCCAATAGAAGCCCAGGTTAGATGTGCAGGACATGTAACCCGGACTTCTATTGGAATTCGATATCGTATATTATCAAGCCCATTATTGCTGTTTTAGAGGCAGTTTCCTGTGGCTAAAACAGCGATAATTTTAACAAGGTTCTTGCTAATATGCCCCTGAGTTCTTCAAAGAGGAGAGCAATAGAACAGTGTAATTTACAACTCTGAACTTCCGACCTTAGGCAGATGGTAGGATTAAGGACGGTATGAACAGATGCAGGGGGGTAGTCTAGGTAAATTAGCCATCCTAGGGGTGTGTGTTAAGCTAGCTTTTACCTCCTTGCTGGGAAATCAGCCATTTTGGATTTGAAAGATTTTATGCACTCTGGTACACAATAATGCCAAAATAATGCCACACTCTACAGGATGTGGTCATACATTGCTCCCATTGGTCAGATGTGACCTCTTGCTTGACCCAGAGAACTTGAAATAAGTATCGGAGAGGGGCAGAGCCCTCCAGATCTGCTGCTTGAAACTTACTGATGCAAGACATTGCCAAGCTGAGAAGATTGCTGTGCAAAGATTTCTAAGGCATGACCTCTGAAGACTGCACCATTTGAAAATACAGCTCTGTGTATTATCTTGCTGAACAAGAACTGAAAGAATGAACTCGCTGAGAGCTACAGGTTAAAAGATCTCATCTGGAACATCACCAACTAAATCCGCACCTTGGAGAACCACCAGTGTATTTGAAAGGGTGTCGTACCAGTGTATTGTGGGAACTAAAGTCCTCAACATTCAAGGAACTTCTTGGAGTTTCCAGACCATTGGAGTGAGTTTGAAACTCTTTGGGACCCCTTGAGGACCTTCAGGAAGAAGTTCAAGAAGTTTGAAGAACTTTGAAGCAACTTTGAAAAAAAGTTCCATAGAGGGACCAACTCAACCTGGCTGTCAGGCTGCCAGCCTTCAACCGCGAGCTGGCCAAGCCAACCAGGTTTGTCACGCTAAAAGCTCCATCGCTCCAACTTCCAGTGATTGATTGGGACTAGAAGAAATCTGAAGCCGGCGAACCCTCACCGGATCTGGCTAAATGAAGAGCATTGAGACACCCTGCGAGAAAAAGCTCCAGAAAACTTTCGAAGACCGCTCATAGAAAAGGTGACAGGGAGCAACCATGAATGCCAAGCAGCCTGCCTTCTATCATGTTCTGGCCTGGAGTCCTGGATTGCCCAGCTGAAGCGCTAGATAAAACATTTCCAAGTCTGTTCCAGGGAGATTGAATGGGAGCTCGTCGAAACGCAAGCTGGGGAACCATCCCCGAATCCAGACTGGCTTAGAGCGTAGAGGGACCTCGGGAAGAAAAGCTCCAGAAACGTTTTTAAGTGTGAAGGTAGAAACTGTGACTGGGACCTGCTGCAAGATGCAGCCTCTCTGGTCTCCATCGCGCCCGGCCTGAAACTTTGACTTTGACCCGGTCTATCATGAGCAGGTATCACAATATGGTGCTATAAACTTCGAAGTGCAACATTTTATTAAATCTTTGAAAATGCATATCTCCGGTTCCCTACATTGGATTTTTGTCGCTTGTGTGTTATTTTAAAGATAAAATACTTTCTATTTTTATGAATTGGTATTGGATTTTTATTATGTGTTGTGTCTTAATTATTTACTGAATTGGTGTTTTTAAATGCTTTACATACCTGTCTTTGAAGTTAGGCCTGTCTGCTCGAAGCCATGTTACCAAGGGTTGAGCATAGGAATCATTTTCTAAGACCTATGCTGAGTCATATCATGTGTTAGTGGACTTATTGCCAGTGGCAGACCTACATTTACCCATATCAATAACCCACTTTCCAACAACCGCTAAGACTGTGCTGATGAGAAAAGGGGTAAAAAATCTCGACAAAGTGGCGAATGAGACATCAGGTTCAAGACGATACAGGGCTCCCTCGAGACACAGTGTTGAACAAAGTTAGTGGTAACTGGACTGGCCACCAACGAGCCTTGGCAGTGGAAAGCTCACCCTTGTGTTTTTATGACGTCCTGGATTCCGGAAGAAAGCAGTAGCACCCTGAAACTTGCTGGAGGTCAGGATTACATTCCCCACAATGCACTAGAACATTTACGTTTGGGTGATTCCTCTGCGGACCTGATGGCCAGTGAGTCTTTGGCTCCAGGAGTGTGATTTACCTGCGAGCTGCAGGGGACTAGTACTTCTAGTCCATGGATGTTCTTGTGCTGCCTGTGTCTCAAAGAGGAGTTCCTCTTTCCTTTGGAACTGGTCTCGGGCCAGTAGGAGTTGCAGTCATGTAGTTGCTGGGTCGTTGCCACAGGTGCAGGTTGTAGGAGTGTAGGATCTGCTTACTATGGTTACACCCACTTTTTGCTGGTGTTTCACTGTTTTTCAACTTTAGTCTGGCTGGGGCCGTGCTATCCAGAACCCGAGCCTAGCTGCTTCCTCTCTAAATTGATTCCATGTACATTAGGTACACTCCAGTTTGGTTACAGGGGTACCCTTGTGAATCCCTAGTATATGGTACACCCTGTACTCAGGGCATAGGTACCCCAGAGGCATACCAGGGGCTGCATCATGTATTATGCCCCCCTGGGAAGCCTTCCAAATTTACAAAACAGGACTGCTAAAGCAACCTGGTTAAGGTGGTGCATTCACCCCTTACTAAGATATTGGGTACCTATATCTACCTTTAATCACTGACACATATAAGTCACTCCTAATGAAGTCCTTATCAATCATGAAGGCAGAGTGCTTGGTTTCGTGTGCGAGGGTGTCCATGCATGAGCAGAGCTATTCTTCAGCTTTCGGAACCTATTCTCCGGGGCTGTTCAGTGATGCAGCCAGACCATATACTCTTAAGTGCATTATAACCTTGCGGTAAATGCTAACTTTGGAATGGAAGTCCTGGCGGTGGGGGTATAATTCCACCCTTCTAGAAGGAGAGACATGTACACACTGGTCTAACCGTTAATAGTTATAAAGGGCCCTGTGTGAGAAGTTGGCCTGGTATATAATGCTCACTAATTCTAGTGATCACTTTGTACCATGCCAAGCAACCCTTATGATGATGGTTGTAATTCAACCTTGTAGACCAGTTATCCTAGTGGTAACGTGGACAAAGCAGTCTTAGGCTAAACTCTGAAAGGCATGTGAAGCCAGCTGTTATACCATACACAACCCCCTTGAATACCAAATGAAAGGGACACCACACAGATATATATTGAAAATATATATTGATTTATTAACTATTAAAATCCCCTGGACTCTTTATGAGCACAGAAGCACAAGCGTTAAATCACAAGACAGTTTAAAATACACAAAAGTTGCACAATATGGATGAGCCCTAGGGGCCACCTAAACCATATACTAAATAAGTGGTATAAGAGATACCTAAAGGAAAGTGAAGAGGCCTAGGGCCTTGGGAATCGCTGGAGCTATTCGAGACTGGAGTTAACTAAGTCGGGAAAGGCCCACGGGACTCGGGTGCAGTGTTCAAAGTGCACGCACTTCTCAATACAAAGTCTATGGTGCGTAAAAAGCACAAAGTTAGAAAGTTAGGAACCTTCCGAGTGACCTACGGAGCTGAAACTTAAAACACAGGCCCTTGGGATGTGTACCAGTGCAGGAGCACCGGCGGAGCTGAGTTACCTCACCCACAGGGAGCGGGTGCACAGGGTCGAAGATGTGTCGGGTTTCGTCACGCTGGTCGATGGTGCTTGGAGCTGAAGATGCTGCAGGCGGCTCGATGCGAAGAGTTCCGGTGGATCCAAGGGTGGATCAGAAGAGTTGAAGACCTGAAAGCAGAGGGGACAGTGTTCAAAGTCACTAGCCAGTGACTACCGTGGAACCAGATTGGAACCAGGCGATGTCGGGTGCAAACAGGCGTCGTCGGGTAGCTTCTTTCTGCAGCCACGTGGATACCCGGGGTCGAGGACGTCCAGGAGTCGGTCACGAGCTGTCCCACGTAGGCTTCTCGCTGTTGGCGGTGTCGGCGACCTGATCGGAGCAAACAGGCCTTGGCAAATGCAAGCCACGCAGAAGTTGAAAGTTGCTGTTCACTCGGACCAGCAAGGTCAGAGCGGGTGCTCCTTTTCACAGGAGCTTGGGTAGGTCTGGAGCAACCAGACCTGCTGTTTAAATCTTCGGGTTCGTCGCCAAGATGGCCGCTGACCACGTGGCTAGTGGCCGGGATGGCGCGTCGAGTGGCACAGTGCAAAAGGGCCCCACGCAGATCGTGGAGATGCTGGGGGGCTGATCTTCGGTGCAAGGGCTGCTCGGTGGTGGGGGTTCTCAATCCCCAAAGCACAACGTCGAGGATGCCTCAGAAGCTGCGCAGTCAGCTTTACGAGTGTCTTCCAAGAGGTCCGGTCCCACGTCACTCGGTGCCTCCACGGGTCCCTTCTTCGCAGGGACTGTGGATCGGGCTTTGAGAGGTCTGGGAGTCTGGTTCTTGTCGGGCTCTGGGCTCGGTCTCCGGCGGGAGGCGGCGGCAAAGCAGACGTCGAGTCGCTGGTTGGTACCTGTGTTCACAGGGTGGTCACTCCTTGGCCACAAGGGAGATTCTTCTTCAGTCTTCTGTGCAGCAGAATGTCGAAGTCCAGTCTTCTTCTTAGTTTTAAGTTGATTTCGGGATGATCTGCTGTGCAATGGCACTGCTCCCCCTCTTATTCCCAAACTGGGGGTGGATCACCTACTAGGTCCCTCCTCTGGGTGGAACCAGGAAGGGGGGCGGTTACACCCCCTTTCCTTTGTCCAGCTCCGCGCCAGGACTGGGGCTGGAAGGCCCCAGAACCGGTTTGGACTGGCCTATGCACGGGGACACCTTGTGTGCCCCGGGCATGTCTGATTCTTTTCAGCCCTGTCCTACCTAATACACAAAATCCTGTCTGGGGTGGTGCTCGCACCTCCCAAGGCAGGAAACCCTTTGTCCAGGCCACCATCTGCCGAGTTTCGGTCAGCAGCAGGAGGCCAGACTTGTGTCTGTGGTGGCAGCGTCCATTTTGTGAAGCTGAGGCTCTGTTTAACTTTAACCGGGGTTAAGGCTACACACATGTCGTGTCCCTCTAGAAGGGTGGAATGCTATCCCCGTCGCCAGAATTGGCGAGGGGATAGTATTCCAATTCGTATGACACCTTACTCGACATGTTTTGATAAAGCCAAACCAAAGATAGCATTTAACCGCGAGGATTATAATGCACTTAAGAGTATATGGTATGGCAATATCCCGGAACAGCTTAGGGAGTTGTTCCCGACAGCTGCAGACAGGCTCAGCTCATGCCAGAGCACCATCTCACATATTTCCAAGCACTCTGCCTCCAGGATTGATGAGGCCTTCCATAGGAGTGGCTGATAGGGACATATGTGTCCAGTTTAGGGTTAGGCACAGACATACTGTACCTAAGTAAGAGGTGGTTACACCGACTTACCCCAGCTGAGTGATCAGCCAGTTGTGTCAAATATGGAGGCCAGGCCAGGGGTGGCACAATACATGCTGCAGCCCCTGGCAGGCCTTGGCTACACCTATGCCCTGGGCACCTAGGGTGCACTCTTACAGGGGCTCATAAGGTGAACCAGTTCCAATTCGTAATGCACCTAAAGTGCATTGGCATCAATTTAGAGAGAGAACAGCAGGCTGTGGGTCTGATTAGCAGGCCCACAGCCACATTAAGTCAGAAACCAGTGAAGCAAAAAGCAAAAATTTGGGGTGACCATAGGATAGCAGACCATACTCTCCTACATAACCCCCCCCCAAACGCAGGGACATTAGACTAACCTTGACCAGTTGTGTCTTCATGTTCTAAGTGGAAGTACCTGGAGAGACCATCTGCGTTGCCATGGTCAGTCCCTGGGCGGTGCTCCACTGTAAAGTCCATCCCCTGTAGGGAAATGGACCACCTGAGTAGTTTGGGGTTTTCACCCTTCATCTGATTAAGCCATAGGAGGGGCTTATGGTCGGTCTGAATCTTGAAGTGAGTGCCAAATAAGTATGGTCTCAGCTTCTTCAGGGCCCACACCACAGCAAAGGCCTCCCTCTCTATAGCTGACCAACGTTTCTCTCTGGGGGTCAGCCTTCTGCTAATGAAAGCAATGGGCTGGTCCTGGCCATCTACATTAAGCTGTGAAAGCACTGCTCCCACTCCCAACTCAGAAGCATCTGTTTGGACAATGAACTCTCTTGAGTAGTCAGGACTCTTCAGGATAGGTGCAGAGCACATGGCCTTCTTCAGGTCATCAAATGCCTTTTGACAGATTTCTGTCCACTGAACCTTTTTGGGCATCTTCTTGGATGTCAGATCATTAAGAGGAGTCACAATGGACCCATAGTTCTTAACAAACTTCCTGTAGTACCCAGTCAGGCCCAAGAAAGCTCTGACCTGAGTCTGGGTAGTTGGAGGGGACCAGTCCTTGATGGTCTGGATCTTACTCTCCAGTGGTTGAACTTGGCCTCCACCTACAAGGTGGCCCAGGTATACAACCTTGCTCTGCCCTATCTGGCACTTGGTTGCCTTGATAGTGAGGCCTGCCTTCTGCAGAGCCTCAAGCACTTCCTTCAGGTGGATCAGGTGATCCTCCCAGGTGGAGCTAAAGACCGCAATATCGTCCAGATAAGCTGCACAAAAGTCATCCAACCCAGTGAGGACTTGGTTCACCAACCTTTGGAAGGTGGCAGGTGCATTTTTCAAACCAAAGGGCATCACCACAAACTGATAATGCCCACTAGGGGTAGAAAATGCTGTCTTGGCTTTAGACTCCTCAGCTAACCTGATTTGCCAGTAGCCAGCTGTCAAGTCAAATGTGCTCAAATATTTGGCAGAAGCCAACTTGTCAATGAGCTCATCTGCCCTTGGAATAGGGTGTGCATCTGTCCTGGTGACAGCATTGAGTCCTCTGTAATCCACACAGAACCTCATCTCTCTCTTGCCATCTTTGGTGTGAGGTTTGGGGACCAGAACCACTGGGCTAGCCCAGGGGCTCTCTGAAGGCTCAATGACACCTAATTCCAGCATCTTTTGCACCTCAGTCTTTATACAGTCCCTGACGTGGTCAGGTTGCCTGTAAATTTTGCTCTTTACAGGAAGACTGTCACCAGTGTCCACCACATGTGTACACCAGTTAGTCTGACTGGGTGTCAATGAGAACATATGCCCGTATGCCTGTAGAACTTGTCTGCAGTCATGTTGCTGATGCTCAGTGAGGCTGCCACCTAAGGCCACACCATCAACTGAGCCATCCTCAGGGTTCTGAGTGAGCAGGTCTGGGAGAGGGTCACTCTCTTCCTCCTGTCCCTCATCTGTAGCCATGAGCAAGCCCATGTCTGCCCTGCTGACATATGCCTTCAATCTGTTCACATGGAGCACCCTGTGGGGGCTCCTGGGAGTTCCTAGGTCCACCAAGTAGGTAACCTCTCCCTTCTTTTCCAGAATTGTATGGGGTCCAGACCATTTGTCTTGGAGTGCTGCTGGGGCCACTGGCTCCAACACCCATACCTTCTGTCCAGGCTGAAACTCAACAAGGACAGCCTTTTGGTCATGCCAAGCTTTCTGTAATTCTTGGCTAGCCTCAAGGTTTTTGGATGCCTTTTCCATGTACTCTGCCATCCTGGAGCGGAGACCAAGTACATAGTCCACTATGTCCTGTTTAGGCTTTTTGAGAGGTAACTCCCATCCTTCCTTCACAAGACACAGGGGTCCTCTTACAGGGTGCCCAAACAACAATTCAAAGGGGCTGAAGCCAACCCCCTTTTGAGGGACCTCTCTGTAAGCGAACAAAAGGCAAGGCAGAAGGATGTCCCATCTTCGCCTGAGCTTTTCAGGTAATCCTTTAATCATGCCCTTTAGGGTCTTGTTAAACCTTTCAACAAGCCCATTGCATTGTGGGTGATAAGGAGTGGTGAACTTGTAGTTTACACCACATTCCTTCCACATAGCTGTCAAATATCCAGACATGAAGTTGGTACCTCTATCTGATATTACCTCCTTAGGAAACCCCACTCTGGAGAAAACTCCAAGTAAGGCCCTGGCCACAACAGGAGCTGTTGTGGTCCTAAGGGGAATTGCCTCTGGGTACCTGGTGGCATGATCCACTACCACCAGTATGAATCTGTGCCCAGATGCTGTAGGGGGATCCATTGGACCAACAATATCAATCCCCACTCTCTCAAAGGGAACCCCCACCACAGGTAGTGGTATCAGGGGGGCCTTTGTTGTTCCACCTGCTTTACCACTGGCTTGGCAGGTTTCACAGGAGCGACAAAACTCCTTGGTGTCTTCAGACATGTGAGGCCAGTGAAAGTGAGGGACAAGCCTGTCCCAAGTCTTGTTCTGGCCTAGGTGTCCTGCTAAAGGAATATCATGGGCCAAGGTGAGTAGGAAGCCCCTAAATTGCAGAGGTATAACCAACCTCCTGGTAGCACCAGGCTTGGGGTCTCTAGCCTCTGAATAAAGGAGTCCATCGTCCCAATATACTTTATGGGCACCTTGTGCATTCCCAGCAGCCTCAGCAGCAGCCTGCTGTCTGAGGGGTTCAAGAGAAGGACAGGTTAACTGAGCCTGCCCCAAGTCTGCCCTAGAAGGTCCCCCTGTCCCCAGAAACTCAACCTGATCAGGTTCAAGCTCTTCAGGGACAGTTCCTTCAGGGGTCTCAAGATCAGTTTCCTGTGAAACCTGATCCTCACTTGTAGGCAGTTGGGAAGGCGCAGCCTTAACCCTCCTGTTCTTCTTCTTGGGAGGTACTTGGTCCATTGTTCCAGGATCCAAGACCTGAGGTTCAGAGAGGCACTTTTTGGCCTGTGACCTGGTCACAGCAAGGACATGTGATGATATCCCTAACATCTCTGCATGAGTCCTGTACTCAACTTCTGACCATAGAGAGTTCTCCAGGTCATTGCCCAACAAACATTCTACTGGGAGATCAGCACTAACCACAACTTTCTTTAGGCCAGTTACCCCTCCCCAGGAAAAGTTAACAAGTGCCACACTATGTGTAGTAGTGACATTGCTGGCATTGGTCACCAGGTAATCATCGCCTGGCATGTATTGTCCAGGGTCCACAAAGTTAGGTGTCACCATAGTGACACTGGCACATGTGTCCCTGTAAGCTTGAGCCACTTTGTTGTTAATCAAAGGTGTCTGTCTGTATTTGCCCAGGTTACTGGGACTTATGTCAGGGGTCAAATCTATGTCCCCTTCACAAACCAGAACAGCCTGTGTAAGGGTTCTGACTAGGTCAGAATCTCCTTCAGTTCCCAAAGTGATTCCCACTAAACCCTTGGCTTGAGGACCAACACTGCTAACTGTACTAGTGGGTGCAGGTGCCTTAGGGGCTGCAGTGCTGGGGGCTCCACCCTTTTTACACTCACTTGTCCAGTGAGAGGTGTTCTTACAAGTTTTACACCAGGGTTTCTTCTGACCTTCTTTCTTCTTCTTCTTGGAAGTTTGGGACCCACCCTCTGTCTCAGTTTGGGGCCCTGTTGAAGACTTCTGGTCTTTAGCTTTCTGCTCCCCACCCTTCTGGTCTGTTTTCTTCTGGTCACCACCCTGGTTCTGGTTCTGGTTCTTTTGCTTAACTCTGGTTCTTACCCACTTATCTGCCCTCTTTCCCAATTCTTGGGGAGAGGTCAAATCTGAGTCAACCAAATGTTGATGCAACTGCTGGTTCTGACAATTATTTAAAATTTGTTCTCTCATCAGCAAATTGTACAATCCTTCATAGTCTGTAACCTTGCTTCCCAGCAACCATCCCTCCAGAGCCTTAGTGGCACACTCAACAAATTCAGACCAGTCCTGAGTCTGTGTCTTCTGGGTATCTCTGAACATTAACCTGTACTGTTCAGTGGTTAAGCCTAACCCATCAATCAGAGCACTCTTCAGGACCAGGTAGTTTCTAGAATCCCCATCACTAACTGTGAGGAGTCTGTCTCGGCCTCTACCTTCAAAGGAGAGCCACAAGATTGCTGCCCACTGCTCCTGAGGGATCTGCTGTACTCTGCAGGCTCTCTCCATTGCAGTAATCCATTTATGGATATCATCCCCAGCTTTGTAGGGGGGCACAATCTTACTCAGGTTTCTATTATCAAAAGACCTGTCTTTATCCTTGTGGATATTGCTGCCACCAGTGGGTTCTATTACCCCACTCTCTCTAGGCTGTCTTGCTCTAGCAAGTTTCTCCTTAGCCAGGGCAACCTCTAACTCTTGCCTCTGGATCCTAAGCTCAGCCTCTCTCATCTTGGCCTCATGTTCCCTTCTCTGAGGGCTAGTCAT
Organism: Lissotriton vulgaris; assembly: GCF_964263255.1. Lineage (NCBI taxonomy): Eukaryota > Metazoa > Chordata > Amphibia > Caudata > Salamandridae > Lissotriton > Lissotriton vulgaris. The sequence goes on from NW_028248153.1 coordinate 193,716, forward strand.
CTCCTTTCTGGAGTGACCATGAGAGCCTCTAGAGACATGGGAGGTATTGGATTCACCTGAGTGATGCCTTCTCCTCCTATGGCCCTGGTTAAGTCCACCTGGGGGTCTGAATGGGTTGTTACCTGATTCATTCCCAAGTTGACTTAAGTTAGCCTGGTTCAGTCTACTGACCAGCACCTGACTATCTCTGTCATCATCTGACTCACTGCTTTCCACCTCCTCCTCCTCTTCTTCTTCCTCTTCCTCTACATCTACTTGAGGAGCTCCAGTGGTGGAGGCTTCCTCATCTACTAGGATGATAGGGGCAGGGGGGTCTACAGTGTCATCCTCTGAAGGATGGCCTCCTTCAGCATTCCCTGTGGGGTTTGCTTTAGAGGTCTTTAGAGCTTCAGACTGATCCAAGAGCTCTCTTAGGTGGTCTGCAGTAGGGGAAGGCCCTGTCTTCAGACCCCTTAAGACACAAAGCTGTCTTAATTCCTTAAAGGGAAATATAGCAAACTGGGATGGTGCCCTTGGAGGGTCACTCTCAACAGGAGTAAGTCCACTGGACCCCTCTGTTCCAGACATTGCTCTAGTGTGGGTGGATGTGTTGCAATCTACCTACACTGGTGTTTACCTACTAAACCTATCTAGTAGTTGTAGCTAGGGTGTGCTACTCCCTTTGCTCTACAACCACTAAGTTCAGTAGAACTTATGTATACTAGTCTTGTTTTATATGTACCTAGCAGGTACCTGTATGATCTTTCAAATGATAATCTCAAAGATTGTAATGGTAAAACAACAGCAAGCTCAGATCCCAATCCGCTGCTCACCAATGTGAGAAGTTGGCCTGGTATATAATGCTCACTAATTCTAGTGATCACTTTGTACCATGCCAAGCAACCCTTATGATGATGGTTGTAATTCAACCTTGTAGACCAGTTATCCTAGTGGTAACGTGGACAAAGCAGTCTTAGGCTAAACTCTGAAAGGCATGTGAAGCCAGCTGTTATACCATACACAACCCCCTTGAATACCAAATGAAAGGGACACCACACAGATATATATTGAAAATATATATTGATTTATTAACTATTAAAATCCCCTGGACTCTTTATGAGCACAGAAGCACAAGCGTTAAATCACAAGACAGTTTAAAATACACAAAAGTTGCACAATATGGATGAGCCCTAGGGGCCACCTAAACCATATACTAAATAAGTGGTATAAGAGATACCTAAAGGAAAGTGAAGAGGCCTAGGGCCTTGGGAATCGCTGGAGCTATTCGAGACTGGAGTTAACTAAGTCGGGAAAGGCCCACGGGACTCGGGTGCAGTGTTCAAAGTGCACGCACTTCTCAATACAAAGTCTATGGTGCGTAAAAAGCACAAAGTTAGAAAGTTAGGAACCTTCCGAGTGACCTACGGAGCTGAAACTTAAAACACAGGCCCTTGGGATGTGTACCAGTGCAGGAGCACCGGCGGAGCTGAGTTACCTCACCCACAGGAAGCGGGTGCACAGGGTCGAAGATGTGTCGGGTTTCGTCACGCTGGTCGATGGTGCTTGGAGCTGAAGATGCTGCAGGCGGCTCGATGCGAAGAGTTCCGGTGGATCCAAGGGTGGATCAGAAGAGTTGAAGACCTGAAAGCAGAGGGGACAGTGTTCAAAGTCACTAGCCAGTGACTACCGTGGAACCAGATTGGAACCAGGCGATGTCGGGTGCAAACAGGCGTCGTCGGGTAGCTTCTTTCTGCAGCCACGTGGATACCCGGGGTCGAGGACGTCCAGGAGTCGGTCACGAGCTGTCCCACGTAGGCTTCTCGCTGTTGGCGGTGTCGGCGACCTGATCGGAGCAAACAGGCCTTGGCAAATGCAAGCCACGCAGAAGTTGAAAGTTGCTGTTCACTCGGACCAGCAAGGTCAGAGCGGGTGCTCCTTTTCACAGGAGCTTGGGTAGGTCTGGAGCAACCAGACCTGCTGTTTAAATCTTCGGGTTCGTCGCCAAGATGGCCGCTGACCACGTGGCTAGTGGCCGGGATGGCGCGTCGAGTGGCACAGTGCAAAAGGGCCCCACGCAGATCGTGGAGATGCTGGGGGGCTGATCTTCGGTGCAAGGGCTGCTCGGTGGTGGGGGTTCTCAATCCCCAAAGCACAACGTCGAGGATGCCTCAGAAGCTGCGCAGTCAGCTTTACGAGTGTCTTCCAAGAGGTCCGGTCCCACGTCACTCGGTGCCTCCACGGGTCCCTTCTTCGCAGGGACTGTGGATCGGGCTTTGAGAGGTCTGGGAGTCTGGTTCTTGTCGGGCTCTGGGCTCGGTCTCCGGCGGGAGGCGGCGGCAAAGCAGACGTCGAGTCGCTGGTTGGTACCTGTGTTCACAGGGTGGTCACTCCTTGGCCACAAGGGAGATTCTTCTTCAGTCTTCTGTGCAGCAGAATGTCGAAGTCCAGTCTTCTTCTTAGTTTTAAGTTGATTTCGGGATGATCTGCTGTGCAATGGCACTGCTCCCCCTCTTATTCCCAAACTGGGGGTGGATCACCTACTAGGTCCCTCCTCTGGGTGGAACCAGGAAGGGGGGCGGTTACACCCCCTTTCCTTTGTCCAGCTCCGCGCCAGGACTGGGGCTGGAAGGCCCCAGAACCGGTTTGGACTGGCCTATGCACGGGGACACCTTGTGTGCCCCGGGCATGTCTGATTCTTTTCAGCCCTGTCCTACCTAATACACAAAATCCTGTCTGGGGTGGTGCTCGCACCTCCCAAGGCAGGAAACCCTTTGTCCAGGCCACCATCTGCCGAGTTTCGGTCAGCAGCAGGAGGCCAGACTTGTGTCTGTGGTGGCAGCGTCCATTTTGTGAAGCTGAGGCTCTGTTTAACTTTAACCGGGGTTAAGGCTACACACATGTCGTGTCCCTCTAGAAGGGTGGAATGCTATCCCCGTCGCCAGAATTGGCGAGGGGATAGTATTCCAATTCGTATGACACCTTACTCGACATGTTTTGATAAAGCCAAACCAAAGATAGCATTTAACCGCGAGGATTATAATGCACTTAAGAGTATATGGTATGGCAATATCCCGGAACAGCTTAGGGAGTTGTTCCCGACAGCTGCAGACAGGCTCAGCTCATGCCAGAGCACCATCTCACATATTTCCAAGCACTCTGCCTCCAGGATTGATGAGGCCTTCCATAGGAGTGGCTGATAGGGACATATGTGTCCAGTTTAGGGTTAGGCACAGACATACTGTACCTAAGTAAGAGGTGGTTACACCGACTTACCCCAGCTGAGTGATCAGCCAGTTGTGTCAAATATGGAGGCCAGGCCAGGGGTGGCACAATACATGCTGCAGCCCCTGGCAGGCCTTGGCTACACCTATGCCCTGGGCACCTAGGGTGCACTCTTACAGGGGCTCATAAGGTGAACCAGTTCCAATTCGTAATGCACCTAAAGTGCATTGGCATCAATTTAGAGAGAGAACAGCAGGCTGTGGGTCTGATTAGCAGGCCCACAGCCACATTAAGTCAGAAACCAGTGAAGCAAAAAGCAAAAATTTGGGGTGACCATAGGATAGCAGACCCTACTCTCCTACACCCTGGCATCACAAAATGGATGCTGCAGCCACAGACACGAGTCTGGCTTCCTGCTGCTGACCGAAACTCCGGCAGGGGAGGCCTGGACAATAGGTTTCCTTTCACAGGGAGGTGTAACCACCACCCAGACAGGCTTTTAGTGTATTGGGGCTGGGTGGGTGCACTCTGAGAGTGCTTTGTAGTGAGCACTAGGGGCACATTTGGTGTCTCTGTGCATAGCCCAATTCAAACCAGTTGCAGGGGCTACGAGCCCCTGCTCTGGCAGCAAACATGACAAAGGAAATGGGTGTATCCACCCCTCTTTCCAGACCCTTCCATAGGTGGGTCCCCAGAGTTTGTCCAACCCCATTGTCAGTATAAGTAAGGAACCCCTGGCAACAAAACTTTAGATTACACCTGGATAAAACTTTTAAACTGAATCCTGTAACTTTGACGCTCTACTAAAGATTAGGGGATGGAAGAATCTCCCTTGGGTTTTAGGAACAACTTCCCTGCTCAATTAGGCACCTATGAAGCATCTTGCTGGTCTGCATTTCCAAAGCTCCTGCCGGACTCTGAATTATTTGTTACACAGGAAGAGGATTTCCAGACTTCTCAGAGGCCGACCAGAGTCCCCCGCAAAGTTGAGACCCACAGCCCTTGTGAGTGACGTGGAACCGGAACACGTGCACATTTACTAGCGCATTGACTTCCCAAAATATCCTGAAGTTGTACTTTGGGTTACTAGTAGCCCATACCCCAAGCACCATCTGCACTGAAGATTGTGGGCCTACTCTCCATGAGTGTTCCGTGAGCCCGCTTCTTGCATTTCCTCTTCAGGCTCCTTCGCGACCCCTAGTCCGTTGACTGGTGGATCCCTGTGAAGGCAACCCTGATTTTATTATTATTATTATTAGGGAGATTTATAGAGCGCCTGGTTACGCACACCGGCGTGTACCCGCGCTATGATAAGTGGAGTAAACAGTCCGAGCCGCCAGTTTTTTCCTGAAAATGGACTCTGAAGGCTCCAAACGTAACTCCATAGGCAGGGCATTCCATTGCTTGGCGGCCAGATATCCGAAAGACCTGCCCCCCATTCGGGCTTTCTTTATTTTTCGAACTTTCAGTAGCCCTGTACGGGAGGAGCGTAGATCACGCAAAGGCTCATAGCAAGTCACCAAATTCTGTAGCGAAGCAGGGGCTTTGCCGCTCAGGATGTGGTGACACTTAGAGAGAACCTTAAACTCCACCCTTCTCCTGACGGGGAGCCAATGTAATGCCTGGAGCGCTGCTTTAGAGGGAGATCTCTTGGGGAGCCTCAGGACTAAGCGAGCGGCTGCATTTTTCAGCACCTGGAGGCGGCCTATGTTCTTTCCCGTGGCCCCCAGATACAGCAAGTTGCCATAATCTAGGCACGAGGTGACTAGGGCATGCACTAGCGTCTGGCGCGCTGTGATAGGTAGGAGGTCTAAGACCTTCCTTAAGGTTTTCAGGACACCGAAGCATACCCCTGCCACCCGGCCAATCTGGGGGCCAAAGGCCAGGTCAACATCAAGCCACACTCCGAGATTCCTTGCTTCCTGGCAGGGGACTGGGGTTTCTCCCAGGCAGGGAGGCCACCATGCCGACGACCAAACAGATGGCCCTCCCCCCACCACGAGTACCTCGGTCTTGCTACAGTTTAGCTTCAAACAGTTGGCGGACATCCAGGTTGCCAGTTCTTGCATGCAAACTCTGAAAATGTCCACCGCAAGACCAGGCATACGTGAGAGGGAGATGACCAACTGCGTGTCGTCGGCATAGGACACTAGGCGCAGACCATGTCTTTCTACAATTGCCGCCAGCGGGGAGTCATAAAGATTGAACAAGGTTGGGCTCAGGGACGAGCCCTGAGGCACGCCCTGGCCCAAACTAATCTCCCTAGAGTAGCAGTCTCCCAGACGGACTTGAAAGCATCTGTTTGCCAGGAAGGACTGGATCCATCCAAGCGCAGCTCCTGATACCCCTCCTTCATTCAGACACTGTAGCAAGATGGAGTGTGCTACAGTGTCGAATGCTGCGCTTAGGTCCAGAAGGATCAGGGCCATAGTCTGGCCCTCATCCACACCCTGTCGTAAAGCCTCTACTGCCATAAGAAGTGCTGACTCCGTCGAGTGTCGAGGACGGAAGCCAAACTGAGAATCGTTGAGCAGGGAGGCCTCTTGCACAAAATTCATCAGTTGAAAGTTCACAGTTTTCTCCGCAACCTTCGCCATAGATGGCAGGAGAGAGATGGGACGAAGATTTTCTAATTTTTCAAAGCCGATATTGGGCTTTTTCTGCAAAGGGAGTACCACCGCCCGTTTCCAGGCAATAGGTACAGTATGGGTCTCAAAAGAGATGTCATGTAGATGACTGATGTATGGCTCTAATACATGCAGACTGCCCATCAACCGTTTGGGCGTAGTGGGGTCCCTAGGAGAGCCTGACTTTATAGATCCACAGATTTGGATGAGTGCCGTTGATCCCCCCTCACCTTGGCTGCCTCTTTGAGCTCAGGACTTTAGCTAGCTTGGCTAGGGAAGGTAGAGTAGATCTTTGCTACCTTGTTGGCGAAAAACTCTGCTATTCGATTGCAGCTATCCACCGAGCAAAGTTCCTCAGGGACTGACATAGGCTTCCCTGCCGAGAGTGATTTATAAATTAAGAACAGGTCCTTCGTGGAATTTTCTGCTTCTTTAATCCTGATACGTTGTCTTAGCCTTCCTAATCAATCTGTGGTAGATGCGTCTGCTAGCTGCATAATCTGCTTTGCCTTGAATGGTGAAGGCTATCCTCCACTGTCTCTCTGCGCGTTTGCATGCGACTGTAGCCGCTTGCACCTCCTCACTGTACCATGGCGCCGTTCTCTGAACACGGCTCCCTGTTCTGGCCAAGCCGAGCGGGGCAACACGGTCCAAAGCCTCAGTGATACGCTGGTCATAATTAGTGTTGACTTCCTCCACACCCTCCCCCCCTGGGTTGCCCCCTATAACGAGTGCCTCATTAAACTTAGTGTGGGAGAAGGCAGCCCATCTCCGCCTAGGATGTTTGGTACAGACTGCTCCAATGGCCTGGCTCCCTGAATGTGAATCAAAAAGGGAACGAGATGATGGTCCGACCAAGGGATGGATACGGGGGTCAGAGAACTGCCTTCCTGCCTTCAGGTAAAACCTCAGCAGAACAGAGTGCAGATTGCCCCCAGAACAATGAGCAACAGCGCGAGTACAATTTGAGCAGCACACGGGGTAGCGTACATGCTCTCGCTCACACAAATGCCCAAAGTTAGTTTACAATGAGCTCACACGCTCTCGCAGCATAAAAGGTTGTAAAATCACCAATGCGCCGGTGAGCGCGCCGTAAAAGCGGCAGGGACACAGCCACTGTCCACTTACCACACAGGGGTCCAGGATCCAGTGCCTTATATCCCCCCCAGCGTCCCAACAACTAGAGCGCTACAGGTATCTGCCGGAAGTAGCTGGCTCGGACCTTCCAAGCCCTCTGCTCGAACGGTGCTAGTCACTGGCGTCAGATCGAGTTGGGAAGGAGGGACGAGTCCAGCGCTTCTTCGAACCGTTGCTGCAACTGCCTGCCTGCCTTCAGGTAAAACCTCAGCAGAACAGAGTGCAGATTGCCCCAGAACAATGAGCAACAGCGCGAGTACAATTTGAGCAGCACACGGGGTAGCGTACACACTCTCGCTCACACAAATGCCCCAAATTAGTTTAAAATGAGCTCACACGCTCTCGCAGCATAAAAGGTTGTAAAATCACCAATGCGCCGGTGAGCGCGCTGTAAAAGCGGCAGGGACACTGCCACTGTCCACTTACCACTTTTCCTTTGTCTTACCTGGATGCTCCAGACGTGCCCTGACTCCCCACCAAGTGGTGAGTCCCCCAGACCTTGCTGGTCGGCACCAAAGCATTTCTTTGATTCCAGAGTGGGTTGCTGTTGCCATGACTTGTTGGGTTCAATCTGGGCACCAACACCGCAGCCCTCAACATCTTTTGATTAACAGCTCGAATCCAGCTCCTGGTCATCGTCAACACCTCCTGGTCCTCGTGGCTGAAGAGTCAAGCATCACCTTTTTCACCTGAAATCACTCGACATCTGGGGGCATTCGACTATTGTGCCCCTGTTCACTGACTAGTGACCCAAACTCTGTCCCCTCTGCTTTCAGGTTCTTCTCATCTTCACACCGGACACTTTCCACTTCTTGGGCAGCAGCACTTTGAAGCAGATCGTCATTGAAAACGATGACGAAAACCGACACCAAAAGACACCTACGCACCTGGCTTCCCTGGGTTAGGAAAGTTGAGTACTCCGGTGCTCCCGTGGGTGTGGGCTCTAGAACCCCTTAAGTCTAAAGGGGTTTGCTAAAAGTCCTCTCCTGAGTGTCCTTTATCTTTAAATTTCCAACCGTGACTTTCCCCATAGAAGTTAATGATAATTCGCAGCTGTGTTTAGACACTGCACTCGTCCCCCATGGTTCACCTGTGTCACTACCTTGGGTGGTTCCTGGTGGCCCCAGTGGTACTACAGGCTCTAGGCTTTGCATCTATGCAAGTTGTGGTTCTTATACCACTTTCTTAATATATGGTTTGGTACGCCCCCAGAGGCTCTACGTATATTGTGCTAATTTACTGTGTGCTAGTAAGTTTACCGTATGTACTTTTGCCTTTAGCCTCATAAAGAGACTAGTGGGATGTGTTTAGAATAAATGCATGTATTTTATATATATATACCTGGTGTGGTTTTCCTTTCATTTGGTCATTCACAAGATTATAGACTGGTAAAGCAAGCTGCTTTACATTTCTCCAAGACTTAGCCTGAAGGCTGCTCTCCACAGCTACCACTAGGACAGCTTTCTCTAAAGGTTGTCTTTAGCCTACCATCAATAAGAGTTGTTAGGACTGGTGCAAGGTGCCCATTAGATTAATGGACAGCATATGCTAGGCCAACGTCTCACATTGGTGTGCAGAGTGTGGGATTCCAGCTTGCCATTGTATTACCAGATAATCTCAAGTGATTGACTAACTGAAAACCACTAAAGGTACCAGAGGCACATATAATACAAGCTTAAATACAGTAAGTTATACTGAACTTAGAGTTGTGTGTTAAGTGCTTAGCACACCCTTTCTACAACTCAAGAGAGTTTAGTAGGTACAACTAAAGTAGGTAGGTGCATATACCACACCTCACTAGTAATGTCTTCAAAGCCAGGAACCAGTGGGTCACTGCCTGATGTCAGTATGTATCAGGCATCGAAGTATGACACATTCCTATTCCTAGAATTGAGGACCTTGTGTACTATGAGGAAATTGAAGACTGGCAAAGTGCCAATACCTAACGCCCCAAGGTGGTACTACTGTTAGATGATGTTAGAAAGGCTTCAGAGCCTGATGGGTCAGGCAGAGGGGATGGGGCAGCAGATGAGGCAGAGCCCAGTGGTACAGACCACCAGGACTCAGACTCTGATGCTGGCCAGGGTGGTGACAATGATCTTGACCTGGACAATGCAGTTCCTCTTGGCAATGAGGATGAAAGCCAGGAAGGCCCTCTCTTTGTTATCCCAGGAAGAACTGGAGGTATACCTAGAAGACCCAGATCTCCTTCTCAGAGTCTGACCATTCTGGTGCATCTGTAGAGACTTCTGTCTCTTATCATAGGCGGGACACCTCCCAGGAGAAGAGAGAAAGGCAGATGAGAATTGAGGAACACCAGCTGAGAATTAAAAGACAGTAGGAAGCCTTAGAAAGGAAGTCACTAGAGCTTGAAAGAACTAGAAAAAAGATAGGACTAGATTCCCATGGTGGCAACAACTTCCCTAGTGGTTGAGAAAGATATCATAACCATAGGAATTTAAATACAATTGTCCCTACCTACCAGAGTGGAGATGACATCCACAAGTGGATCACTGCACTGGAAAGGGCCTGCAAAGTTCAGATGGTCCCCCGCAGGAGAAGTGGGCCCCCATCTTGTGGCTCTCCCTTGCAGTCAAAGGTAGAGACAAGCTCCTCACTGTTAGAAAAGAGGATGCTGATGATTATACAGTCCTGAAGAGTGCCCTGATTGAAGGGTTTGGCCGAAGCACTGAACAATACAGAATAAAGTTCAGAGATACCCAAAAGGCTCAGACTCAGGACTGGGTTGTCTTCATTGATTATGCTACCAAGGCTCTGGAGGGCTGATACTTGGCAGCAAGGTGTGTGATTATACAGGGTTGTACAACGTAATTATGAGAGAGCAGATCCTTAATAATTGTCAAAATCAGCTGTTGCATCAGCACCTGGTAGACTCTGATCTGACCTCTCCCCATGAATTGGGAAAGAAGGCAGACAAATGGGGCAGAACCAGGGTGAAGCAGAAGTTTCAGAACCAAGGTGGTGAAAAGAAGAAGCCAGATTCTAATAAGGTTGGGGAAAAGGGTAAAGACCAGAAGTCTTCTCAATGTCCCCAATAATCATCAACTGGTGGGGAATCCCTAGTATATGGTACACCAGTTACTCAGTTCATAGGCACCTCAGAGGCCTACCATGGGCTGCAGCATGTATTATGCCACCCCTGAGAAGCCTTCCAAATCGACACCACAGGACGCAACTGCAGCTTTTGTTAGGTGGTGCATGGAGCCCTTACTAAGATATAGGTTACCTATATCCACCTTTAACTACTGACCCATATAAACCTATCAGTCACTCCTATGGCAGTCCTTATCAATCCTGAAGGCAGAGTGCTTGGTTTCGTGTGGGAGGGAGCCCATGCATAAGCAGAGCCCCTCTACAGCTTTCGGAACCTGTTCTCTGGGACTGTTCAGTGATGCAGCCAGACCATGTACTCTTAAGTGTATTATAACCTCTTGGTAAATGCTAACTTTGGAATGGCTGCATGGAAAAATTTCATGTTTTGTGTCAAACACTTTAGAATCCTACCCCCGCCTGTCCTGGTGGCAGGGGTAGAATTCCACCCTTCTAGAGGGAGAGACATATACACACTGGTCTAACCAGCAATAATTTTAAAGAGCCCTGGCTTCATAAAATGGATGCTGCAGCCACAGACACGAGTCTGACCTCCTGCTGCTGACCAAAGCTCCGGCAGGGGAGGCATACAATAGGTTTCCTGTCACATGGAGGTGTAACCACCTTCCAGTCAGGCTTTAGTGTATTGGGGTTGGGTGGGTGCACTCTGAGAGTGCTTTGAAGTCAGCACTGGGGGCACATTTGGTGTTCCTGTCCATAGCCCAGTTCAAACCGGCATGAAACTGGACAAAGGAAATGGGTGTAGCCACCCCACTTTCCTGACCCTCCCATAGGTGGGTCCCCAGAATATGTCCAAACCTTTTCTTTGTATAAGTAAGGGACCCCTGGCAACAGGATTTTAGATTACACCTGGATGAAACTCTGAAACTGAATCCTGGAACTTCGTTGCTCTACTAAAGACGAGGGGACGGAAGAATCTCCCTTAGGTTTTAGGCGCGACTCCCCTGCTCAAGCAGGCACCAATGAAGCATTGTGCTGATCTGCATTTCCAAAGCTCCTGCCAGACTCTGAAGTATTTGTAACACAGGAAGAGGATTTCCAGACTTCTCAAAGGCCGACCAGAGTCCCCAGAAAAGCTGAGACCCGCAGCCCATGTGAGTGAAGTGGAACCAGAAGTACTGGACAATGTGCACATTTGCTAGTGCATTGATTACTCAACACCTCCTGAAGTTGTGCTCAGGGTTACTTGTAGCCCGAGCACCATCTGCACTAAAGATTGTGGGCCTCCACTCCACGAGTGTTCCATGAGCCCGCTTCTTGCATTTCCGCTTGAGGCTCTTTCACGATCCCTGGTCCGTCGACTGGTGAGTCCCTGAGAAGGCAACTCTGATTTTCCTTGGGCTTGCCTAGTTGCTCCAGATGTGCCATGACTATGCACCGATTGGTGAGTCCCTTTACCTTGCTGGTCTGCACCGAAGCATTTCTTTGATTCCTGCATGGGTTGCTATTGCCAAGGCATGTTGGGTCCAATCCGGGCACCAACACTGCAGCACTCGACATCCTTTGTGGGACAGCTCAAATCCAGCTCGTGGACATCGTCAACCCTTCATGGTCCTCATGGCTGTAGAGTCAAGCTTCACCTTCTTCACCTGAAATCACCCGACATCTGAGGGCATTCGACTATCATGCCCCTGGTCACTGGCTAGTGACCCAGACTCTGTCCCCTCTGCTTTCATGTTCTTCTCATCATCAATCCAGGCTTGGATCACACCAGACACGTTCCCTCTTCTTGGGCAGCAGCACTTTGATTTTGAATTTAATTATAGTTCTCCCACATGGTTGGGGTGCAGGAAGTGGGGGGAGGGCCTGGATCCTTCCTGTCCTCATTGTCTTTTTCCCTTTGAAGACCAGTTTGGCTACCAAGCCCCATTCTTGTCCTGTGCATCTGCTGCTGCAGATCTTCTCCACCCAGATATCTTCTTGGTCTCTGCCCAGGCCACTTCAGACCTCATTAGAGCAGCTTTGTTGAGCCTGTAAAAGGCTGGTCAATCAGAATATGGTGCTACAGGGTTGATGTTAGGTAACTTTTGGAAAGTAGTTCTAAAACTTTTTTCCTGCAATTGTGATAATAAAATCAAACCTTGGCAGTTTGATAGATTTATAGTGACTAACATACCTTGAATTTTCATTTTAACTCACTCCTGTCAAATTTTAGGCTTTCTGAAATGTTAATAAAGCCTTTAGAGCTAATGCAGTTGAATGCGGGAAAACCACATTTCAGTTTTTCCCTAAACAGGGCATAAAGAACATATTTTATCATGTCCCTGCTTATAACTACAGTGCAGCCTACCAATGCAGAACCATATATAAAGTAGTTTGATACTTTGGAAGTACTTTTAATTCCAAAGTTGAATTTGGATATAGTTTTATTTTAAAAGCAGCCTGCAAAGCATAGCTACCTTTACAAATAACAGCAGCCAGCAAAGTAGTGCATTAAATCTACTGGGCCTCTAAACGTACATGCTCTACCATATACTAGGGACTTTCAGGTAGGTTGTCTGTACCAATTATAATTACACCTAATTACCATATAGCGTTTAAACAGAGCACTGACCCTGGCCCTGGTTAGCAGAGCCCAGAGCCAAATCGGAGTCAGTATCCACAAGTTTTGGTAAAAAACGAGAGTGATCAGGGAAAAAGGATGACTTTCTCACAACCAGTGTTTGTAAAGCTTCAGTCATCTTTTGTAAATTCCACATCACATTCATTATATCTTATGGAGAGAGCACTGGCATTGTGGCCTGGTCAGCAGGTCTCAGTGCTCTTTCAGAGTCAAAATCATCAGGATTGGAGAACAAAGTGTAGTGTGGCCATGCAAAAAGGGCACTTTCCTAAATTTACCATATAAGTATAGATTTAGTTAATTTGCCAGATAAGTTGCTGCATAGTTTTCATATTTACAGATTTGACAAAAAATGTTAATTGTAACTAAAAAGGATTCACATATTATTCTCAATGTGTGCAATAACTTTCAGCTTTTACAACATAATTTAGATAAACATGCTGCATAATTTGGTCCTCCATGCAGCATTAATCTAGCAGTCCCATAATAGACCTGTCAGCCTTAGGGTGCTCTATCCCCAAAGGTCTTGCCTTTACCCCTCCTAGTTTTGCTGGATTCCTATATTTTATCCTTAGGTCTCTGCACACTTTACCACTGCTAACCAGAGCGAAAGTCCATGTGCTCTCTCCTGTACATGGTAAAAGTGGCTTACACCTAATTGGCAGTTTACTTATAAACCCCTTGGTAAGTGGTAAATGATATACACAGGACATGTAAATAAAATGTAATAGTGGGCCTCCAGCACTTATCGTGCCAGCCAATTAAGTAGCCCTTAAAAAAATGTCTGCGGTCTGCCATTTCCGCCTGAATGCAGTTTTAAACTGCCAATTAAACTTGGCGATATAACCCCCTTGCCAAGTCTTAAACTCCCCTTTTATTGCATATAAGTCATCCTAAAGTAGGGGCTAAGTAGCCCATTAGGAATGGTGCATTATAAATAAATCGTTGGACCTATACTTTTAAGTTTTAGATGTCCTGGTAGTAAACAACTCTTAGGTTTTTTTTTAGTATTGTGAGGAAAATCTCTCACATAGGATAACATTAGGTTGCCTTGTTTGTTTTAATAAGTACTAACGTTTGACTGGGAACAGGTGACGTTAATGGCAAAGTCAGATTTTAATTTACAACCTAACCTGACCTCGTCAGTGCCGGTCACTCAACCCACTGCGTGGCTCCTCCTGAGGTCACCCGGTCCCCCCGTTACCGCCGCCTGCTCGACGCTGCCCCTGGAGTCGAGATCTTCTCTGCCCCCTGGTCTCTCCCCCGTTAGTATCTGTATTTGTCCGCTGTGCCCCTGATTGTGTAATTCTGTTTTGCAGTATTTGTCCGCTGTGCCCCTGATTGTGTACTTCTGTTTTTCGACTGTGCCACTGATTTTTGTATTTCTCTTTCTCTCGCGTCTGCCGCCTTTTTTCCTGCTGTTCCACCCCTCTCCCTGCCTCTGCTCCCCCGCGACCCCCGCCCCCTTTTCTTCTGTTTCCTCTCCCCTCTCCCATTCCCCACCCTGCTCCCACCCCAGCTGCTCCTCCCTCCCTCCCCCCCCCACTCTCCACTTATGGCAGAGACCGCATGTGCGCGCATGTGCACCTAAGGCGGGCCAAAGGCAAGCCCGTCTACGCCCGTCCGCGCCTGGATCGTGCCCAGCGCCAGGACCCATGGCCCTCGTCAAGTCCAGTGCACCCGCTGGACTTATGACGCCGCCACCCTCAACGCACTCAACACCGGACGGATCACCACCTGCTACCGAGCCTCCCTGAAACGCACCCACGGACTCTTCACCTGCCAAGCCTGCAAGTTCACCTGCCTCCGGACCTGCACCGCACCCGCCAAGCCAAGCACCAGCAACAATCACGTCAAGTGCATCCTGCTCAACACCCGCTCCGTCCACAGACACGCCGTCAAACTCTGGAACCTGCTCGACACAACATCACCAGACGTCGCCTTCCTCACAGAAACCTGGATGAACGCCTCCTCAGCACCCGAAATCGCCATAGCCATCCCGGATGGATACAAGATCACCCGGAGGGACCGCGTCAACCAGACTGGAGGAGGCATCGCCATTGTACACAAGAACACCATTCGCATCTCGACCAACTCCAACGACACCTTCACTGCCGCCGAACACCTCCACTTCCAAATACACACCGACCCCAAGACGACCCTCAGAGGCACCCTCATCTACAGACCCCCGGGACCACGCACACGACTCAGCGAAAACATCGCAGACTTCATCAGACCACACGCCCTCCCCTCCGCTGACTATATCCTCCTAGGGGACCTCAACTTCCACATGGAGAACAACAAGGACAGCAATACCACCACCCTGCTGGACAACCTCGCCAACCTCGGACTCAAGCAACTGGTGAACACCCCCACCCACAACGCCGGCCACACGCTTGACCCCGTCTTCTCCTCCAGCAAGCACATCTTCTTCAGCCACTCAACCGGACTCCATTGGACTGACCACAGCTGCATCCACTTCAGCTTCAGAAGAACCAACACCCACCACCACGCACAACTGGTTCCGCGCCGGAGCTGGAGCAAGATCACCGCCGAACAGCTCACCACCTCCCTTGGCCAGAACCCTCCCACCAGCACAATGGACCCCAACGAAGCAGCCAGCAACCTCACTCAGTGGCTGACCGCCTGCGCCGACGACCTTGCTCCACTAAAGAACCCTAACAGCAAGCCCGGCAACAAGAAAGCCCAATGGTTCACCGACGAACTCAAGGACTCCAGGAAGAACTGCTGCACCCTCGAGAAAGCCTGGCGCCACGACCAAACCACATACAACTTGACCGCCCTCAAGCACGCCACCCGCAAGCACCACCAGCTGATCCGCACCACCAAGAAGACAGCATTCAAAGAACAACTGGACAGCAATGCCCACGACAGCAATGAACTCTTCAGCATCGTCAAAGAGCTATCCAACCCCAGCGCCGGAAACAACAACATCACTCCTTCGCAAGACCTCTGCGACTCACTCACCTCGTTCTTCCACCGCAAGATCGCTGACATACACAACAGCTTCGGCGCACCAACCACGCACCCAACCGCCGAACCAACGCCCCCCACCACCACCCTCTGCAACTGGACCCCGGTCAGCACCGAAGACACCTCCCGCACGATGAAAACCATCCACTCCGGATCACCAACCGCCCCCTGCCCCCACCACGTCTTCAACAAGGCGGACTCCATCATCGCACCCCAGCTCTGGGACATCATCAACACTTCCTTCCACACCGCCACCTTACCGGAGAGTTGGAAGCACGCCGAGCTCAGCGCCCTCCTGAAGAAACCAACAGCGGACCCCACCCACCCCAGGAACTTCCGCCCCATCTCGCTCTGCCCCTTCCCTGCCAAAGTCATCGAGAAGACCGTCAACAAACAGCTTGCTGAGATAAATGGATCCCTCGACCCCTCGCAGTCCAGTTTCCGAGCCAACCACAGCACCAAGACCGCCCTGATCGCAGCCACCGATGACATCAGATCCCTGCTCGACAACGGAGAAACAGCGGCCCTCATCCTCCTGGACCTCTCCTCAGCGTTCGGCACTGTCTGCCACCGCACCCTAGTACAGCGCCTCAGCAACATCGGAATCCAAGAGAAGGCACTATAGTGGATCATCTCGTTCCTCGCCGGAAGAACCCAGAGAGTCAGCCTCCCCCCGTTCCGATCCAAGGCCACCGTATTCATCTGCGGCGTACCACAAGGTTCTTCACTCAGCCCTACCCTCTTCAACGTCTACATGAGCCCCCTCGCAGCCACCGCACGCCAACACCACCTCAACATCATCTCCTATGCCGACGATACCCAGCTGATCCTCTCCCCCACCAACCACCCCGCCACCGCCAGAACCAACCTACACGAAGGGTTGAAAGACGTCGCCGAGTGGATGAAGAACAGCCGCCTGAAACTGAACTCATACAAGACGGAAGTCCTCATCCTGGGATCATCGCCCTCCGCTTGGGATGACTCCTGGTGGCCCCCTTGCCTGGGCACCACTCTCAAGCCAACGGACCACGCAAAAAACCTGGGCTTCATCCCTCTCGATGACCAGACAAGTCAACGCCGTCTCCTCATCGTGCTTTAACACCCTGCGCATGCTCCGTAAGATCTTCCGATGGATCCCCACCGAGACCAGGAAGACCGTCACCCAGGCACTCGTCACCAGCCGACTGGACTACGGGAACACCCTCTACGCCGGAACCACAGCCAAACTTTAGAAAAGACTCGAATGCATCCAGAACGCCTCCGCACGACTCATCCTGGACATCCCCCGACACAGCCACATCTCCGGCCACCTGAGAGACCTGCACTTGCTCCCCGTCAGTAAGAGGATCACGTTCAGGCTCCTCACCCACGCACACAAGGCTCTGCACGACTTGGGCCCCAAGTACCTCAACGACCGCCTGACCTTCTACACGCCTACCCGGCAGCTACGATCATCCAGCCTCGCCCTCACCGCCGTACCACGCATCCGCAGAGCCACCGCCGGAGGAAGATCCTTCTCCTACCTGGCAGCAAAGACTTGGAACTCCCTCCCCATCCACCTACAGCTGACCCAGGACCATCTCTCCTTTAGGAAGCAACTCAAGACCTGGCTGTTCGAGCAGTAGCGGACCCCCTCTCCCCCAGCGCCTTGAGACCCTTCCGGGTGAGTAGCGCGCTTTACAAATGCTATGATTGATTGATTGATTGATTTTGAATATGCCACTTTTAGAAAGTTCAAACAACAACACAAATGCCAGTTCATTCATGTACCTTGATCAGACACCTCAATTATCATGACAACATAAGTATTTGTTCAAATTTGAAAAAATATATATTTTGCAAAAAAGAAATCGTTTTTGGGGGTAATTAGTTATTCATCATTTCGAAACACATTATATTTCGAAATTTTCAATACACAAGGACAATTACTAATACCATATTTACAACAATGAACAAAACACATAGACAATGCATAACATAAAAATTACATTATAAATAAATGTTACAACACCACTTGTTGCTCAGGTTATGTTAAAGTAAATCCTTATTTTGAAAAAATGCCCTTGATGCTTGTGTTACAATGCAGAATTTCAATTATTTCTTCAAGGGCCACAACCATACAGTGACCCATACTGAGCTCATGGAAAACAGTCACAATTCTTAATCAAATCAGTTAATAATGAGTGTCAGTGTTACTGCATATATAGAACCCTTGTTTGGTGAGTAGAAAACAGTTGATGTGTTTGAAATCCTTCTGTTTTTCTTTTAGGGTTTTTCTCAGGACTCAGAACACAAAAGAGCTGAAAAATAATAGCACATCATGCTCATGTTAACAAACAACTTCATTCATTACCATCCAAATCACACTCATCACAATACTCGCATATCATATTACCTCTTTTCTTCAATATTTGTAATTCAAATACAAATTCAAATTCCACCATTACTACAATGCAATCTAAGAAACAAAGAGGGGGGAAAAACACACAATTAATTTGTCTGCATCCAACTCCTGATTTCTAATATATTTGAGAGAACATACTTGAGAAAAAAATTGAAAAACTTACATCCAAAGGGGAAATCATTTTCAGATAATGAATCCTCGAGAGAACATTCTCTCTATCCTTGGCCAAGTACCTGAAAACCCACTGAGACAACCAATGTCACAAAATGGCATCCTATTTGTTAAATTGCCATACCGCTACTTCTTCTTTTAGCTCAGGTTTTCCGTATCGCTATCCTTTTACAAAAACGCTTGCCTTTTAAAACAGCAAGTTGGACTTAAGGCCACAAATTCTAATGATCGCAGGGGCAGCCTGCAGCAACTTCCTGATCGTTCTATCCTGAGCACATACCTCATTTTCTTTGCATTAGTTTCTCTTGACCGAAGCCTACGTTCATCTGCAGAGCAGTTGTGGTAGGGTGGTATCAGAGAGGCATGGGTCTCTGCCTTTAACCCTATGGAGTTACTCAAATTGCTTACAGGTCTTATGTTCCGGTTTACGTCTTTTGGTAGATATATCAAAGGGGGTTCTTTTGGATAGTGAACTACATTGTTATCCCTTGTGGAGAACTTTCAACACAATAGAATTATGGTAAGGTCAAGCTGCAATATATGTACCCTCAGAATTCTGGGAGTTGTAGTCCGATATCCAATCTTCTACTGGTACCAGATGGAGCTAAATCATTATCTAGTTGACAAAGTGATTAAAACGGAGTATGTTCCGAAGTTCTCATTTAAACTATATGAACCCTGTTTACATCTTTATCCCTTGTTTTTTATTTATTTTATTTTATTTATGTGCTTGTATAGCGCCTGAATAGACCCCCGAAAGGGTATCTCCGCGCTTTGCCTGCAGAGGAACATGGCATGTGCCTATGTCTGTTCAAGAGTAACTGAATGGATGATGAATGTTTAACTACAAGTGAAAAGAAAGGTTTTGAGGGTTTTCCGGAAGGATAAATGGTTGGTGATAAGTTTTAATGTCTGAGGAAGAGATACCTTTCAACACAATAGAATTATGGTATGGTCAAGCTTCAATATATGTTCCCTCAGAATTCTAGAAGTTGTAGTCCGATAGCCGATCTTCTACTGGTACCAAATGGAACTAAACCATTATCAAGTTGAGGAATCGATTAGAACGCAATATGTTCCGAATTGCTCATTTAAACTACATCGACCATGTTGGATGTATGGTTGATTTTGATTAAATATGCAGGGATCTTATCCTTTTTTTTTATTGTTCTCAGGAAAGTTACACTGATTCCAAAAGGTAGTGAAAAAACATAATACAGCAAATAAAGAGAACAGAAAATAATGGCAAAGACAGAAGCAGGAAACAGGACAAGAGAAAAAACGAAGAAAGAACCAGGGGAGACCAATGGAGACAGAAATTCATAAGATCAAAAAATAGCTAATAATACATATACTTTCTCTATCCTTACTGCTCCACCAAGGGCCCCCAAATTTGTACCCCTTTTTTCCTGGCTCTGCTTCCCTTACACTTATATAGTGCCATCTCCTAATTAAATATATGGAAAAGTCTGGCATACCAAGCCTGATTTGTTGGGGGATCTTCATCCTTCAACTTTGAAGCAATCAATATGCGTTGGGCTGCTGTTGCCATAAAGCAGAAATAAACTTGGGATGTTTCTAGCTGTAAGGACTTGTCACAACCGAAAAGGATTAGAATTGGTGCCACTCGCCCCATAGCCTTGTACAAGAATGTTTCTTTCCCCTGCTTTACCGCGCCCAGCTGTACAACACTCGGCACACATGTGGGCCATATCAGCCGGACCTTGCCCACTATCTTGGGCATTTATAAGTCTCCCTTTTTCCCCATGCCCAAAGTTAAGCTGGTGCAAAGTATAATCTAAAAATTATTTTGAAATGTTGAGCCTTCTTGAGGTTGGCAGATAACAGAACCTTCTTAGACAGCTCTAAGGATCTACATAAATCCACATCTTGATTTTCTAGTTTGACTGCCCACCCGCTTCCCATTTTAACCATGTCGTCAACACTAGCTTCCATCATCATTGCGTATATTTCCTTCACTTGGGGCTGTTTATGGACTAAGGTATCTAAAAGTGGAAAACGGGACTGGTTAATAAGTTGTGTGACAGCTGATTGAATTGCCTCCCTAGCCTGTATGTACTTAAAAAAGCATCGGGGTCTATCCCGAATCGTTCCTGAATCTCTACAAATGACATGATTCCGTTTGAATTAACAATGTCTCCGACATAGTTAATTCCCGCCTGCTCCCTCTCACTACCAATTTTATCGTACAAGAAAGCTGAAAAGATTGATGAACGTCATAATAGCAGGTAGTGTTGGATTTTCCGAATTTTTAACAATTTGCTAGATTTGTGCCAACCATTCCAAGCAGCTCTGAGGGGTTTAAAGCAAGTTTTCTTGTAGTAGCTTCCCTCCAATAGCCTGAGTAAAAGCCCTGGTGCTAAGTCAACCAGAGCGAATTCAAAGATTGAGGCTGGCATCTCCATATCCTGAGCTGTTAGTATTAGCTTGGGTCTAAATAAAATGGTCATCTGCTGAAGCATGACAGCCCAGTAGTACTTTAAAATATTTGGGACAGCCATCCCCCCTTCGGTTTTGTGGTATGGTCAATAGTTTCATAGATCTCCTGACTTTATTGTATCCCCATATTAACTGCGAGAAGATCCACTCAATTTTTTTAAAGAAAAGATTTGGTGGTTCCAATAGTATACAGCGTAGCAGATATAACATTTTAGGGAACATTGTCATTTTTATGACATTCACCATTCCGATAATAGATAAATGCAGGTTATCCATTCACTTTAAATCAGTCCCTATTTTCCTGATGAGACGATCTGCATTAATATTCCAGATTGTCCCGACGTCTGCTGCGACGGAAATCCCTTAGTATGTGCCTAACTCCATCCTCCTAGAGTCCTGCAAGATAGCCGGCTTAGAGCAAGCAATTTTAGTTTTATCTGCATTTAGCCCATACCCTGATTGCTTCACGAACTCCCGGGCCAGATTTTCAATCCTCCTATTGCCGCCTGAGGGTCAGGGGTAACAACCACAATGTCATCAGCGTAAGCCAAAACCTTAGTGCTGTAACCTCTGACCACTACTGGCTTGATTACCTGATCGTTTAATATTGCTCTAATAAGCGGGTCTATATATAGTGTGAAGAGGATAGGGGAGCAAGGGCAGCCCTGTCTTGTACCCCTAGCGATCTTGATCTTCCCCGACTCCCGCCCCATCAGTTGTATTTTCGCATGTGATTGAACATACGTGGCTCTAAGGGCGGTTAAAATGAGTGGTCCAAAGCCATTTGACCTCAAGTTCTGCCAAAGATATACCTACTCCACTTGGTTGAATGCTTTTTGTGCGTCCAATAGTATTAATGACATCTGTTGCCCTGAGATCTCTGCAATATTAAATAATGATATTGCCCTTTAGATATGGTCTGTCGTGCCTCTACCCGGGATAAAACCCAGTTGGATCTTCCGCTGCCTTCCCTTTCTTCAAGATTATGACTTTACTAGTCTCCTGCCAAGATTTAGGTGTTGTCCCTTTCTGCTTTACTGTTAAAAACAAGTCTAACAAAAGAGGGGCTAGTTCTCTGTGCAAGACTTTATAGAGCTCCATTGGTAACCCATCCGGGCCTGCCGCCTTCCCTGAAGCCATCGACGATAATGCCTCATTGACCTCCTCCAACGTGATATCTGCTTCTAATTATTGAATCTGAGGCGGTAATTCCAAACCAACGCTCCCTGCTACTGGAGCGCTAAGTCTAGAATTATGGAGATCTTGGTAGAAATCTTGAAATATTTCCACTATCTCTTGAGGTTCAGTAGAAATTGTACCATCCTTCCTTTTCAGCCTCGTAATGCAACTTGCAGCTACCCTTTGGATTATCCGAAGTGCGAGATGTTTCCCTGTCATTTTTCCATATTCATAATGATCTTGCCGGCCAGTTTGAAACCTTTCAGCTATTATTTTGTTGTACACCCCGTTTATTTTAGCCTTAGTACTAATTACTTTTAATTTGACATTCAATTGCTGCTGAGTCTGTTTTTGTACGATAGTTGCCATATATTCTGCCTCAAACTTACTCAGCTCCTGCATAAGTGCACATATTTCCTCTCGCTGTTTTTTCCTGTGGAACCTTACAAAGCTAATTACCTCCCCCCTAAGCCCTGCCTTAAAAGCATCCCATACATTTTCCCTTGAAGTACTCTACCTATTGACATTAAAAAAACTGGGTTGTCCAGCCCCTAATATGATCAATAAAACCATAAGTTACTAATAGTTTCCTATCAAAGATCCATTTTATGGCAGTTTTTACATACCCCTGGATTTCTATATCCAATACCAGAGAGTTATGATCCGAAAGGACCTTAGGTAACTTCTTAATATGTGCATTTTCTACTAAAGAAATGGGGACAAAAAAGAATCTTGATGAGCAAATTACTTGTGTATAGCCTGGGATATAGTTAAAACCTCTCTTCTGCCAAGGGATGTGAGTCTCCTGCTGACATATAAAATCCAAACCCAGAGTTCGCAATACTTCTCCAGTCCTACCTCTCTTCACTCGATCGTTCAGCCCCCGATGTTTATCGTACAAAAAGTTAGCTTACCCATTCTGGCATTTCCCTTGGTGCCTACTTTGCCTCTTGAACCATTCCTTCAATTAACGTGAGACCTAAATCTTACTTTTAACCCAGTATTCTACTTTCCTGAGATTTTTTTTCTTTTCCTCCCCACCCCCCTTCCACCCCCCCACCCGGATCCACCCTCACCCCACTTCCCCCTCCCCCCTCCCTGTGTTGTGAAGCAACAGTCCTATCTAGGTCTGTGGGTGATGATTGGTGGTGTTCTAGCTAGAGTGACATATATATAAAAAAAAGTTAGTACCTTAAGATTTCCGCCCCATTTTGTTTTCTCTTTTTTCCCTTTCCCTTCTTTTTTTCCCCCAACCTTCTGTTCCTCATCTACTTAACTACTTACTATGGCCCCCCCACTTTGCGACCAGGAGGTGTTGTCCTGTGTCGTCTTGATTAGATACTGTCCCCTGGCTTCAGTTATTCCGGCACATGTCTTATCAGCCGGCATAACCCTAGAGTCATTTGCCCCCGCCGTCTGGGAACTCCTTGCCTTGATCTCTGAAGTGAAGTCTCTAACACAATCCTTCCATACAACTTTCAGCCGGGCCGGATTTGATAAACAGGCTCGCGCCCCCTTTCCCTGGAATTGAGTAATCACTTGGCGTAAACGCCATTTTGGTTCCACTGTGATGTGACAGAAATCTGGCCTGGTAAAGAAAGAATACCCATCGACCGCCCTCTGTGCATCTGCTCTAGCCTTCTCAAACACTTTTTGCCTCAATAGGTAGTTCCCGAAGTAGACCAGTATTGCCCGAGGTTTGGCATCAGGGCAAACTGGCTGACGTATATTAAATGGGACTCGGTGTGCCCTCTGGATTTCCAGGGACCACCTCCAGCCTTCTAGGTCTGAGAAGGATTCCTGAAGCAGCTGTACCATAAATTCTCTTGCTTCTGGAATCAGCATCTGGAAGGACTGCCTAGCTGCCTTTAGCCTGCCTTGAACACTCAACGGCCTTCCTGCTGCTTGAGCCTTGTTTCATCACCTGCATCCAGGATGACCAAAGTTGCACCAAGGACTAGTTTACTGGCCTCCTCCTGGGAGCCCCAGGGACAGAAAAGGCTCCCTCTATCTTGAACTCACACCTGGACCCAGCCTGAGTGAGCTTTAACTCCCCAAAGGTCTGAGACTGGAGGGGCACCTCCAGTCTTGGACCCTTGGTGATGGTGCTAAAGGTGCTCAGACAGGCAAAATATGAAACTTGGTCCTGCTCTGCGAGGAGGAAGGATCAAGACCACCCTGCTCATCTATCCATTCAAGTTGCATTGCCGGCCAGCCTGACTTTGCATTTGCTCCCACCACTTTATTTCTTGCAGCCGTAAATCCTGTTCAGTGGTCCTTTGCCAAAGTCTCTTGCTTTGTCCCACTGGAAATGTTTTACTTCCAAAAATGTGACTAAAGCTGAACATGAAAATGCACATCCAGCAGGGAATACCCGACTACGAAACTCCCTCCTCAGATTCCGCCTGAACCTTTTACCCCGCTGAACTTTACCATCTCAGAATTTTTTTCTTCAAATTTTGTCCAAGCCCTAAAGTAAGTTCTGAGCGGGCTCAATCCACTTTTTGTATCCAACCTTTCTATTCCGTCAGCCATATATTTTACTTTGACCTGGTTTTGCAAGACTAGAAGTCCGCGATTGCCGCTTTGATCTTTAAGGTGCTATTTTTTACCTTAAACTTTAAAAATTCAGTTCTAGTTATTGGATTTTTGTTGTTTTTGTGTAAAATAATTAATTAAAATGTACTCTATATTTTTTTTAATTAATGTGGGATTTTTTGTGCCATATTTTCACTTTATTACTGTTAGTGTGCTAAATAAGTATTTCACACATTGCCTCTGAGTTAAGCCTGTCTGCTTTTGTGCCCAGCTACCAGACGGTCAAGCAAAGGTTAATTTAGCAACTTTTGTGATTTACCCTGACAGGAATTGTGGTTGGTGCTTGAACAGGGTTCACCCCCGTCAACAAACAACCTAGGGGCATATTATCAAGGGGGTTTATCTCCGCTTTTTTGGCTTTAAAAGCCAAGAAAGCGGAGATAAAAGTATCTCCCTATTACCTAGCTGTCGCTAACACCAGTTAGCGACATCTAGTAGGAGATAGCGACCATCTTGGGCCCCACTTTGCATGTCAGTGATATTTATCACTAATGACATGCAAAGTGGGCGTGCCAAGATGTTAGCGATTGAAAACAGTCGCTAACATCGCTATCTCCTATTACCAACTTTTGGAGATATTCGCGGTAAGCGCGAATATCTCCAAAAGCTAACACCTGCTCTGAGCAGTTCTTAGCCATGTTATCCAATGGGAGGTGGATAACATGGCTAAGAGCATTAGCTCAGTAATGCATGAATATCGCTGACTTTTCAGCGATATTCATGCATTGCGACGATTTTTATCGCATTTGCGATAAACCTTGGTAAAACCAAGGTTTATTTGCGGTAAAAATCGCCGCAGCTCAGCGGTAAATTTTTGTCTCTAACCAAGCAATAGCGATAATTATCGCTATTGCTTGGTAATATACCCCCTAATTTCCCACATACTGACAATGTTATAAACCCTATTGAGGGTTTAATGGTCTGTATTTATGATGATAAAATCCATATTTCACTGGAAGCTGTCAAATATCGCTCATATTTCACGGTTTCCTGTGATATATTAGTTATTGTGCCAATGAATGTTATTCGGGCTTATAGTTCCACATCTTTCATCTCCTTTGGGAAGTGGTGTGGCTTGGCATGGTTTAAAATGTTAACACTTCCTTGAGTGGGTCACAGACATTCCTGGCTAAGGAGTCCTTGCAAAGCATGGGGCACGTTATTACTTGATTTATTGGGCCTGTGTGTCACATGTCATGGCTTTAAGACAATGTCAACGGAAGTCACTGTGGCGATGACTTAAGGATGAAGGCGCAAAGTAGATCATGAAAAAGTGTTACTTCCTTCCTGTACAATAACCAAGTTATATGTTTATACATTTACCTCACCAAGCGTAGTGGGTAGAGACAGTAAGCAGAATGGGCGCCTCTTAATTTAATTGTACCTTATGACGTTTTTCATCTCTTAGGTTCCAGAACAGTGGAGCTCTGTAAACTCTTGAATAGATATGCCGTTGCCTGCTAACTCAGTCACATCGGTCATGTCACTTCTGAAAATGTCTTCGATATTCTTTTACGACCAAAACCCTGTCAGTGCCCCCTCCCTCACAAAACGTTGCAGCTCAATTAAAACACTAGTGATAACATGTGGGGCCACACCAACAACCACCATACATTGCCTAGAGATAAACAGGAATGCCAAATGAGTTATTCCTCATTTTGAAGATGCAGGCACTGCATCAACATGTTTGGTGTTGTTCCGTGCTACAAAATTGGGCTCAATGCTCCTTCTTTATCACCAGTGCAGCCTCGCCTGTGCAAATAAAAATAATTAAATATATGCGTGTTTGACTTCAACTTAGGTTTGATAATGTGCAACATACCTGCACATACAGCGCCATATTATCAAGAAAGGGTGATGCATTATCGCCGCTTTTATCTGCAGGATACAATATTGCCACTTTTATCGGCAGGAAACTGCTGCTAAATCGCCGATAATGGGCTTGATAATATGCCCTTGTGAATTCCCATAGAAGCCCTAGTTCTGCTGTTAGCTTAACC